>NC_045709.1:64290815-64590815 GCF_009834535.1 Camelus ferus
GGACCCTGACCCTTGAGTGACAAGAGAGGAGTGTACTAATGGGAAGCATAGGATGTCTCCCACAGAGGGTCACCTTTCCAAGGTCTAGAAACATAAGTAACCTACTTAAAACTAAAAATAGAAAGATAGATGATATGAGGTGGCAAAGGAATATCTCCCAGGCCAAGGCAAAAGATAAAATCCCAGAAGAAGAAAGAAGTGATGAGGAGATAGGCAATTTATCTGAGAAAGTGTTTAAAGTAATGATAGTGAAGATGTTCAGAGAACTTAAGAGGAGTATAGATGCACAGAATGAAGTTTTAAGCAAAGAGTTAGAAAATATAAAGAACACCCAAACAGAGTTGAAAAATAAAATCACTGAAATGAGTAACACACTACAAGGAACCAAGAATAGACTAAATGAGGCAGAAGAATGGATCAATGAGCTAGTAGACAGATTAGTGGAAATTACTCCTGCAGAACAGAAAAAAGGAAAAAAAAAACATGAAAAAAATGAGGGTAGTTTAAGACAACTCTGGGACAACATGAAACACACTAATATTCACATTATAGGGGTCCAAGAAAAAGAGAAAGCAACTGAGAAAAATTTTGAAGAGATATCAAGTGCAAACTATCCCAACTTGGTAAAGGAAACATTCACCCAAGTCCAGGAAGTATAGACAGCTCCACGCAAATCAACCAAAAGAGAAACTCACCAAGGCAGTAATCAAACTGACAATAAATTAAGGATAAGGAGATAATATTAAAGTTAGCAAGAGAGAAGCCACAAATAACATGCAAGGAAATTCCCGTAAGGTTATTGACTGATTTTTCAACAGAAACTCTACAGGCCAGAAGGGAATAGCAATATATATTTAAACAGATGAAAGGGAAAATCCTAAAACCAAGAATATTCTCATTCAGATTTGATGGAGAAATCAAAAGCTTCACAGATAAACAAAAACAAAGAAATCAGCATCACCAAACCAGGTTTACAACAAATGATAAAGGATCTTCCCTAGTCATCAAGCCATAATGCAAGTGTAGAAAAAGAAGAGAGAAAAAAAAAAAAAGAAGACAAATAAAAGATTCCTTTGGCAGTTTGAGGTCTTTTATGGTTCCAGTATAAATTTTGGAGTTGTCTGCTTAGTTCTGTGAAGACTGTTGTGGGTGCTTTGACATGGATTGCTCTTGATCTGTGAATTAATTTGGATAGTATGGCCATTTTGATAGTGTTGCTTCTTCCAACCCAAGAGCACAGGATATCTTTCCATTTCTTTGTGTTGTCTTCAATTTCCTTCATCAATGTTTTACTGTTTTCAGAGTATAGGTAACCTCCTCAGTTAACTTTATTTCTAGATATTTTTGATACAATGAAAATGTTTATGCCAGTTATAAAATTCTGGCTTTTGAAGTGGAAAAAAAAAGTGAATGAAGGGCTAAAAATGGCAAAATATCCTTCTTTTTTATGGGTGAGATTTATTCCATTAGATATCTATTCTTCACCTTCTTTATCCATTCATCTATTGATGCACTTATGATGCTTCCATATCTTGGCAATTATAAACAATGTTGTTGTTGATAGCAGGGTGTATGCATTTTTTGAATTAATTCTTATTTTGTAGTTGGCTTTATTCCTTTGATAACTATATAAGTTTAAAAAGCTAAAGCTTTAAATGTTCTTGAAAACAATGAACAGTACATATATGTAAATTTTAAAAATATGTGCAGTATATTGTGTATATGTATTTACATGCAATACATTGTATATATGCAGTTAAATTGTAACAATTCTACCTAATAAAACAAAAAAAAAAGCAAAAAAGTAAAAGGGCTGAAGACCTAAACAAGCAATTCTCCAATGAAGACATACAAATGATCAATAGGCACATGAAAAAATGATCAATAGGCACATGAAATAATGTTCAATATTGCTAATTATCACTTAAACTACAATGAGATATCAGCTCATACCAGTCTGAAAGACCATCATTCAAAAGTCCACACATAATAAATGCTGGAGAGACTATGGAGAAAAGAGAACCCTCCTACACTGCTAATGGGAATGTAGTTTGGTGCAGCCATTATGGAAAACATTATGGAGAGTCCTCCAATAAATAAGAAAAGACTTACCTATGATCCAGCAATCCCATTCTTGTGCATGCATCCAGAGAAAGCTAAAATTCAAAAAGGCACATGCACCTCAATGTTCAAAACAGCACCATTTACATTAATGAAGACATGGAAACAACCTAAATAGCCATCAACAGATGATTGGAGAATCGGCCAAGATGGCAGAGTAGAAGGATGCTAATAGCTCACCCTTTCCTGCAAATACAACAAAACTCACATCCACGGACCCATGTAGCTAACCAGGGCACCTGATGAACTCTGATAGAACATTGCCCTCTTTAAAAGACAAAGATGTCACAAATCTGGTAGGAGAAAAGGAAAAAAGAGAGAAGAAAAAGCAAAACAGTGCGAGACCAGTCCCATGGGGATGGAATGGCAAAGGAGGAAGAGCACTCATTTGCTGGGTCTCCCTGTCTCCAATGGAGGTCAGCAGGATGGAAGGGGAACCTCTGAGGCTCAAATCTGTATGGAGCAGCCCTTGATGTACAGAACTAAGTTAAATGGGTACAGATTGTCTCCGTGACACCCAGCCCTTGAGGCAAAGTGGCAGGTGGGGGACAGAACAGACTGCCAGAGCAAGGTGGAGGACTGGGGCAGGCTGCACAGAGGCAACCACAGGGGGCCACAGAGTGTTGCACGACATGGATGAGTGGGTACACAGGGCAAAACAACCTGGGCCTTCCATAAAATACAAAAAAAAAAAAAAAATGGCTGATGTGCCCTGGGGGGAAGGGTGCCATACCCCCTAACTCCAAAAACCCACTAAAGGTTTTCAGGAGAAGAGAGGCAGAGCTCAGCCACAGCCACTATATCCTCCAGTGCTGGTGCCTAGCACCCAGGTGGGAGTGGGGCTGAAACCTGAATCCATACCCAAGGGCTAAGCAGACTCAAAGTCCAGAGGGAGACTTGTTTACAGCCTGAAGCAGATAGGATCATTCATCCCTGGTACCTCTGAGAACACTCCCCTCCAACAAGGAGAGGAGTTCTGGCTCTGAGCAAGGGCAAGGCTGTTCTGCCATCTTCCCTAAGCATACCTATGGTGTGCAGACCTGAGGCGGAGTGGGCAGCTGCACAGAGCAGGGGACCAACTGGCACAAGGAGAGGGCAGGTGGCCACCCACCTTCCAAGCAGGAGCGCAGCACCTGACCATGGTGCTGGGATGGGGTGCAACCTACATGCCTACCCTGTAGGACCACAACAGTGGGAGGGGTTGTGACTCACCTCCCCACAGTGTAAGAGCACAGCACCTGACTGCAGTGTTGGGAGAGAGTGCCCTCTGCTTGCTGACCTGCACTGGGAGCAGCACAGACCAGGGGTGCCAAAGGAGGGCTTCTGGAAGCAGTGAGCTGAGTTTGTGCAGAAGGGTGAGGACAGAAAGAGCTCTCAATAAAATCATTGAGTGAACAGTCTCCACAAGAACATATCCCCCTTTTCTCTTTTTTTTTTTTCTTTTTTTATCTGTTATATTTTCTATTACTTTTTTAATTTTTATTTTGTGAACAATCGTATATGTCTTCAGTTTTGATCTCATTTAATTTTTATTTTAAAATATTTTTATTATTATTGCTTTTTTTAAATCCACCTCATTTCATTTTTATTTCTCTTAGTTTTGATCTGTTATTGATTATACTCAGGTTTCAAATTTTTTTGTTCTTTTCTACATTTTTTAGATTTTGTAAAGCATGTCTCAACTTGATTGCTATTTTGCTTCAACTTGTTCTTCTGTTATTGATTATACAGTGTTTTCAAATCTTTTTTTCTCCTTTCTTTTATAATTTTCATTTTTTTAAATTTTATTCCTGCATAGGCTTTAGATAGATAAATAAATAAACACCTTAAGGACCATAATAGAAAACTGATCCTCCAAAAGCCACAGTGCCAGAGATATGAGAAAGATGGAGAGGAACCACTCCCAATTAAAAGAACAAGAGAAATAGGCTGAAAGAACTGTCAATGAAATAGACATTGATGGCCTACTAGATCAAGATTTCAAAAAAACGAATGATCAAAGTACTGAAGGAACTAAAAGAGAAAGAGTATAGAGATATAAAGTATGTCAAAAACGAAAATGAAGCTATAAAGATGAGCTAAGAAAAACTGGTAAACTCATTTTCTGAGATGAGAGCTGATCTAAAGGCTGTACAAAGAAGGCTAGATAATGCAGAAGAATGAATAACTGACCTAGAAGACAGGACAACAGAAAGCACCCAATCTGAACAGCTGAGAGAAAAACAAATAAAAACCAATGAAAACAATATAAACGATCCATTGGATACTATGAAATATGTCAATCTAAGCATAAAAGGGGTTCCTAGAAGGGGAAGAAAGAACAAAGGGGACTGAAAAAGTATTTGAACAAAACATAACTGAAAACTTCCCAAATCTAAGGAAGGAGTTAGATATTCAAGTACAGGAAGCTCAGAGGGTCCCAAACAGGAAGAACCCAAACAGACCCACACCAAGACATATCATAATCAAGATGGCCAGAGTCAAGGATAAAGAAATGATAATGAAGGCAGCAAGAGAAAAACAAAGAGTGAGTTACAAGGGAATCCCCCTAAGGCTTTCAGTTGATGTCTCTATACAAACACTACAGGACAGAAGGGAGAAGGCAAGATAACATTCAAAGTCCTGAATGAAAAAAGATGCAGCCTAGGATACTTTATCCAGCAAGGTTATCCTTTAGAATAGAAGGAGAGATAAAGAACTTCACAGACAATCAAAAACTAAAAGAGTTTAGCAACACTAAACCCATGTTGAAATATTGAAAGGTCTACTCTAAATAGAAAAGATGCAGAATGATACAGAAATGAAAAAAACATAACTATAAAGGTGATAACTATCATGAATTACAAATAGAATAAACATAAAATTCTACAAGAAAACATCTAAATCATTAAGAGTGGGAGAGGGAAGGAAGAAAATATAGAGGGTTTTTTTTTCTTCTTTTTAATTATTTTTGTTTTCAGTAGGATGGGTTTGGGCTTATATTACTATCTGTTTAATACGAACAGTTACAGCAATGGGTTAATAGACTTACAAAAAAGGGTAACCACAGGCCAAAAACCTAAAAGTGAGTCACAAAAACTAAATAAAATCTAAGATAATACAAAGGAAAATTATCAAACCACAAAAGGAAGAAGAAATGAACAAAGAGGAAATACCAATTCAACTGCAAAAATAAGTTCAAAATGGCAATCAACTCACATCTATCATTAATTACTGTAAATGTTAATGGAAGAAATGTGCCAATCAAAAGACACAGAGTGGCAGACTGGATAAAAGCAAGAACCTTCAATATGCTACATACAAGAAACCGACTTTAGGGAGAAGGACACATATAGATTAAGAGTGAAAGGATGGAAAAGGATATTTCCATGGAAAAGCCAAACAAGCAGGTATAGCAATACTGGTTTCAGACAAAATAGACTTTAATAAAGAAAGATAAAGAAGGACATTTTATAATGGTTAAAGGAGTAATGCAAGATGAGGATATTACACACATTAATATACATGCACCAAATATAGGAGCACCTAAGTACATAAAGCAATTACAAACAAAGATAAAGGGGGAAATTGATGGGAATATAATCATTGTCAGAGATTTTAACACCACATTAACATTAGTAGACAGATCTTCCAGGCAGAAAACAAGTAAAGCAACACAGAAATTAAATAATACAATAGAAAAATTAGATTTGGTAGATATTTTCAGAGCATTACACCCATAAAAATAGGATATGCATTCCTTTCAAGTGCACGTGGAACATTTTCTAGGATTGATCATGTACTTGGGCACAAAAGAAACCTCAACAATTTTAATAAGATAGAAATAATCTCAAGCATTTTCACTGACCACAATGCCATGAAATTAGAAATCAAATACAGAAAAACAAAGGAGAAAAAAATGAAAGCATGGAGATTAAAAAACATACAACTGAAAAAACAAGTAGGCCAATGATGAAATCAAAGTTGAAATTAAAAAATACCTTGAGACAAATGAAAATGAAAGCATGACCGCACAAAATTTATGGGATGCAGCAAAGGCAGTGCAAAAAGAGAAGTTAATAGTGATACAGGCCTTCCTGAAAAAAGAATAACAATCTCAAATAAACAATCTAACCCACCAGGTAAAAGAATTAGAAAACATAAAGCAAGAATTCCCAAAAGGCAGTAGAAGGAAGGAAATAATAAAGGTCAGGGAGGAAATAAGTAAATCAGAGATTTAAAAAAAAAAAAATAGAAAAAAATCAACCAAACCAAAAGCTGTTTTTTTGAAAAAGTAAATAAAATTGATGAACCTCTGGCCAAATTCACAAAGAAGAAAAAAAAAAGACAGCACAAATTAGCAAAATAAGAAAGGAAAATGGAGAAATTACTAAAAATAACATAGAAATACAGAATATCATACGAGAATATTATGGAAAAATTATGGAAGCCAAATGGATAACCTAGAGGAGATGGACAAGTTTCTGGAAACATGCAGTCCACCAAGACTGAAACAAGCAGAAACTGACCACTTGAACAAACTGATCACTAGAAAGGAAATCGAATTAGCAATAAAGAAAAAAAAATCCCTGCAAATAAAAGTCCAGGACCAGATGGCTTCACCGGGGAATTCTACCAAACATACAAAGAAGAACTCATACCAGTCCTTCTCAAAATCTTCCAGATGATTAAAAAGGAGGGAATACTCCCAAAGTCATTCTATGAAGCCACCATCACCCTGATACCAAAACCAGGCAAAGACACTACCAAAAAAGAGAATTACAGACCAATATCACTGATAAACATAGATGCCAAAATCCTCACCAAAATGTTAGCAAATAGAATCCAACAACACATAAAAAAGATTATACATCATGACCAAGTGGGGTTCATCCCAGGGACACACGAGTGGTTCAACCTACACAAATCAATTGATGTAATACATCACATCAACAAGAGAAAGGACAAAAACCAAATGATCATCTCAATAGATGCAAAAAAAGCATTTGATAAAACTTCAACACCCATTTATGATAAAAACTCTTGCCAAAGTGGATATAAAGGGAACATATCTCAACATAATAAAAGCTATATATGACAAACCTACAGCCAGCATAGTACTCAACAGTGAAAAACTCAAAAGCTTCCCACTAAAATCTGGGACAAGACAAGGATGCCCACTATCACCATTCCTAGTCAACATAGTCTTGGAAGTCCTAGCCACAGCAATTAGGCAAGAGAGAGAAATAAAAGGGATCCAAATTTGAAAAGAAAAGGTAAAGTGTCACTATATGCTGATAACATGATACTATATATAGAAAAACCCTAAAGGTCCACACAAAAATTACTAGAGCTGATTGAAGAATTCAGCAAGGTAACAGGTTACAAGATTAACATTCAAAAATCAGTTTCATTTATTTACACTAATGATGAATCAACAGGAAAAGAAAATAAACAATCCCTTTGAAATAGCACCCAAAGTACTAAATACCTAGGAATAAATGTAACCAAGGAGGTGAAAGAATTATACATGGAGAACTATAAACCACTGATGAAGGAAATTAAAAGAGACTTAACCAGACTTCAGACAATACTATAGAGATACAGTCATCAAGACAGCATGGTATTGGTACCAAAACATACATATAGACCAATGGAACAGAACAGAGAGCCCAGAAATGAACCCACAAACTTTTGGTCAACTCATCTTCAACAAAGGAGGCAAGAATATACAATGGAATAAAGACAGTCAAAAGCAAATGGTGTTGGGAAAACTGGACAGCAGCATGTAAAACAATGAAGATAGAACACTCCCTTACACCATAGACAAAAATCAACTCAAAATGGATTAAAGACTTAAACATAAGACAAGATACAATAAACCTCCTAGAGGAAAACATAGGCAAAACATTATCTGACATACATTTCAAAAATTTTCTCCTAGAAGAAATAAAAGCAAGATTAAACAAATGGGACCTAATGAAACTTACAAGCTTCTGCACAGCAAAAGAAACCAGAAGTAAAACAAGAAGAAAACCTACGGAATGGGAGAAACTTTTTGCAAGTGAAACCGACAAAGGCTTGATCTCCAGAATATATAAGCAGCTCATATGACTCAATAAGAAAAAAATAAACAACCCAACCCAAAAATGGGCAGAAGTCCTAAACAAGCAATTCTCCAAGGAAGACATACAAATGATCAAAAAGCACATAAAAAATGCTCAACATCACTAATTATCAGAGAAATGCAAATCAAAACTACAATGAGGTATCACCTCAAACCAGTCAGAATGGCCGTCATTCAAAAATCCACAAATGACAAATGCTGGAGAGGCTGTGGAGAAAGGGGAACCCTCCTACACTGCTGGTGGGAATGCAGTTTGGTGCAGCCACTATGGAAAACAGTGTGGAGATTCCTCAAAAGACTAGGAATAGACTTACCATATGACCCAGGAATCCCACTCCTGGGCTTGTATCCACAAGGAAATCTAGTTCAGGATGACACCTGCACCCCAATGTTCATAGCAGCACTATTTACAATAGCCAAAACATGGAAACAGTCTAAATGTCCATCAACAGGTGACTGGATAAAGAAGAAGTGGTATATTTATACAATGGAATACTACTCAGCCATAAAAACTGACAACATAACGCCATTTGCAGCAAGATGGATGCTACTGGGGAATGTCATTCTAAGTGAAGTAAGCCAGAAAGAGAAAGAAAAATACCATATGAGATTGCTCATATGTGGAATCTAAAAAACAAAAACAAAAACAAACAAACAAACAAACAAAAACAAAACATAAATACAGGACAGAAATAGACTCACAGACAGAGAATACAGACTTGTGGTTACCAGGGGGGTGGAGGCTGGGAAGGGTTAGACGGATTTCAAAATTGTAGAATAGATAAACAAGATTACACTGTATTGCACAGGGAAATATACACAAAATGTTATGATAACTCACACAGAAAAAAATGTGACAATGAGTGTGTATATGTCCATGAATGACTGAAAAATTGTGCTGAACACTTGAATTTGACACAATATTGTAAAATGATTACAAATCAATAAAAAATGTTAAAAAAATAGAAAGATATTGCATGCTCTTGAATTGATAGAATCAATATTATTAAAATGGTCACATTGCCCAAGGCAATCTACAGATTTAATGCAATCCCTATCCAATTACCCAGGACATTTTTCACAGAACTAGAATAAATCATAATAAAATTCATATGGAACCATCAAAGACCTAGAATTGACAAAGCATTACTGAAGAGAAAGAAAGAGGCTGGAGGAATAACTCTCCCAGTCTTCAGACAATACTATAGAGATACAGTCATCAAGACAGCATGGTACTGGTACAAAAACTGACATATAGACCAATGGAACAGAATAGAGAGCCCAGAAATGAACCCACATACTTTTGGTCAACTAATCTTTGACAAAGGAGGTAAGACTATACAATGGAATAAAGGCAGTCTCTTCAGCAAATGGTTTTGGGAAAAATGGACAGCAGCATGTAAAACAATGAAGCTGGAACACTCCCTTACACCATACACAAAAGTAAACTCAAAATGGATCAAAGACTTAAACATAAGACAATATCCAATAAACCTCCTAGAGGGAAATATAGACAAAACATTATCTGATATACATCTCAAAAATTTTCTCCTAGAAGAAATAAAAGCAAGAATAAACAAATGGGATCTAATGAAACTTACAAGCTTCTGCATAGCAAAGGAAACCATAAGTAAAAGAGAATGACAACCTATGGAATGGGAGAAAATTTTTGCAAATGATGAAACTGACAAAGACTTGATCTCCAGAATATGTAAGCATCTCATACGACATCATATGATACAACAAACAACCCAGTCCAAAATGAGCAGAAGTCCTAAACAAGCAATTTTCCAAGGAAGAAATACAAATGAATAGTAGGCACATGAAAAAAAAAATGCTCAATATCACAAATTATCAGAGAAACCCAAATCAAAACTACAAAGGGGTATCACTTCACACCAGTCAGAATGGCCATCATTCAAAAATCCACAAATGACAAATGCTGGAGAGGCTAAGGGAACAAGGGAACCCTTCCACACTGCTGGTGGGTATGCAGTTTGGTGCAACCACTGTGAAAAACAGTATGGAGATTCCTCAAAAGACTAGAAATAGACTTAACATATAATCTAGTAATCCCGCTCCTGGACATACATCCAGAAGGAACCCTGCTTCAAAAAGACACCTTCACCCCAATGTTCATAACAGCACTATTTACAATAGCCAAGACATAGAAACAGCCTAAATGTCCATGGACAGATGACTGGATAGAGAAGTGGTGGTATATTTATACAATGGAATATTACTCAGCCATAAAGCTAACAACATAACGCCATTTGCAGCAACATAGATGCTCCTGGAGAATGTCATTCTAAGTGAAGTAAGCCAGAAAGAGAAAGAAAAATACCATATGAGATCGCTCATATGTGGAATCTAAAAAAAATATATACAAACAGACTTATTTGTAATACAGTAACAGACTCACAGACATAGAAAAGAAACATGTGGTTACGAGGTGGGTAAGAGGTTGGAAAGGGATAAATTGGGAATTTGAGGTTTTCAGACACTAACTCCTATATATAAAATAAACAACAAGTTTATACTGTATAGCATAGGGAACCCTATAGCATAAGGAACTATGCTATATCTTGTAGTCACTCATGGTTAAAAATAATATGAAAATGAATATATGTATGTTCCCATATGACTGAAATATTGTGCTGTACACCAGAAATTGACACAACTTTGTAAACTGACTATACTTCAATAAAAAATATATTAAAAATAAATAAATAAAACCTCTGTTCTCTGTTCTATTATAGTTCATTTGTGGTATATACCACTCAGTGCCTCCAAATCTCATTCCTAAGCATTTATAATCCTTGGTAATTTCCTTACCAAATCAACCGTAAACTTTACCTTTTTACAGTCATCAGTCATTAAACCTGAACATCGTTTAATCACTGATATGATCAGATTATTTCCATATATCTTATTTAAATGAATGATTTTGTATTTGATTTCTTATTAATTTCTGTGCACTCTGAAGGACCTGAATAAGTTTGATAAATGGGAAAATTAGGAAGCTTAAAGTGAATACAATCTTTTGGTTTTAAAATAAAATTCCAAAAGTATAATGAACAAAATGTGAAATTTAATTCCCCCACATACAGAGTCAGATTATTTAAATTTCCTGTGGATGCCTGTGTATAATAGGCATTGCTCTTTAAAGTTATTTATTCAGAATTTCTTTCTACCTATTTTCTTTTTTTTAACATTTTTTATTGATTTATAATAACTTTACAATGTTGTGTCAAATTCCAGTGTTCAGCACAATTTTTCAGTCATTCATGGACATATACACACTCATTGTCACATTTTTTTCTCTGTGAGTTATCATAACATTTTGTATATATTTCCCTGTGCTATACAGTGTAATCTTGTTTATCTATTCTACAATTTTGAAATCCCAGTCTATCCCTTCCCACCCTTCACCCCCCGGCAACCACAAGTCTGTATTCTCTGTCTATGCGTCTATTTCTGTCCTGTATTTACGCTTCGTTTTTGTTTGTTTGTTTGTTTTTGTTTTTGTTTTTTTAGATTCCACATATGAGGAAACAGCCTAAATGTCCATCAACAGGTGACTGCATAAAGAAGATGTGGTATTTTTATACAATGGAATACTACTCAGCCATAAAAACCGACAACATAATGCCATTTGCAGCAACATGGATGCTCCTGGAGAATGTCATTCTAAGTGAAGTAAGCCAGAAATAGAAAGAAAATACCACATGAGATCGCTTTCTACCTATTTTCAATGATGGATTGCTATATGGTTAATTCATTTGTTAAAAAGCCAACAAGAGTTATAACAGGTCATAGTGCATTGCATTAACATACGTGTTTAAAAGTGGTGATTCTGATCTCTGTGGTGATATGTCAACAGTTTCCACTTGATGGATGTATTAAACTTCCCAGGATGTTGGAAACTCATTTAAAATAGGAAATAGTAATTTATTATATGGCTGATTATTCACAGTATAGTGATTCCTAAAATGGAACATTTTTCCTTCTGACTATTGAGATGAGAATCCTGGCATCACTATTTGCAACCAAAGGCTAAATCTGAATTTTGAAAAAAAATTAGTATTAAACATTAATATTTTAAATATAAAATGACAGGGTGATTTGTTTTGTTATCAGAGTTTTCATAAATTGCATTTTAGCAATGAGTAATTCCTATAAGTACATGTAAATGAGGTATGGACAAAAATATTGTTTAGGAATTTAGTATTTGTGTATATTAATTGCCAGGGTTTTCAAGGATGACTGATACATTATAATTCAAACTTCAAATGCCTTCAAATTAACAGCCTGTATGTGAGTTTAAATCCTTACAAAGAAATAGCATTAGAATCTCTATTTAGAGGGTATCCAGGAATAAAAACTTTCTGTTTCTTAACTTTTCATATTAACCTCAGTCTACTGAACATCAAATTTTTAAATGTATATAAAACATTTTTTTCTTGAAACAGTTTGTATTAATAGGTTATTTTTCAGGATTAAAGAAGGAAAAAATAAGTAAAAATTCGCTATTTCAAAGCTTCAAAAAATCACTTCCTCAAAATCAAGCATTGGTAATAAAATAAATGTGTCCTCTGCTTTCTTCTTCACACCAACTTACTTTAGGTTATGTGACAAGATCTTTTCAGTGAGTGAACCCAATCTTATAATTAGAATAAATCTGGATGACCAACTTTTAAAAATTTATCTTAACATAATAATTTTCCAAGTTTCTTAATATTTTCTGGCTATCTGAATCAGAAATGCTGGCTTTAAAAATATTTTTGATAGTTTTTCTTTACCTGTTTTGTAATTTCATTTCCATTTCCAGACAAAATTGGGGAGTGCTAAAAATAACAAATGTGACTAATTCTCAATTACCTGCAATAAAGAGAAGGCAATGGAGAACTGGCATGATGTAATAAATTACATCCACTGCTAGTTTAAAAATCCAATTTTAATCATTACTTTCAACCTCCTTATTAACAAATAAAATTGGACTCCTCTAAGTTCCATTACCTCTTCCTTCATCTGAAAAATCCCCTGATGGACTTGTTGGCATAAAGATAAATATTCCAAACATGAGAAAAGGGGACAGAAGGGGAGAAAGAAGTATGGACCCTTTACATACTTGATGTCTCACTTGAAATAAATAAAATTAGGAAAAACTAACTGAATTGATTTAAAAATTATTTCAAAGTACTGATTCACTCACTTTAAAGCCAGGTTTCAAGTGGGCACTAAGGTTAGACTACACTGTAGATGATACCAAGATTCTGCCCAATTTTAAAAGTATATGATTTTGAAATATGATCTACAATACAAAATTATATCTCCATAAGTGGACTGCAAATATATATTTTATAATTCAGTAGTAAGAACACATGTTATTCATTTAAAATATGAATAATTAGTATTATAAGGAAATATAGATTTGTGATTAGAATGTTGGTCTAGAAATCACAAAATTTGGTTCACTCCTTAACCTTCTGATTACTTTGACCAAATCAGTTAGTTTGGCCATATATTGCATCATTTGTGCAGTGAAGAAAATGAGAATGTTGAAAACTCCATGATCTACAAATTTTGTTCAAGATTTAATTTTTTGATCTAACAAATAAATATCAAACATTCTTAGAAGAAAACAGCAATTTTTATGGTGTGACATTCTGTCCCTGAGATCTGTGTTATTCTCCATTATACCTATCTATCCCTTTAATCTTTATTTTTTTTTATTGAAGTATAGTTTTCAATATGTCAAATTCTGGCTGTGCAGCAAAATGTTTCAGTCATACATACACATATATATTCCTTTTCATATTCTTTTTCGTTATAGGTTACTACAAGATATCAAACATAGTTCTCTGTGCCATATAGAAGAAACTTGTTTAACTTTTTTATATACGATAGTTAATATTTGAAAATCTCAAACTCCCAATCTATCCCTTCCCACCCCCTTTCACCTGGTAACCCTAAGATTGTTTACTATGTCTGTGAGTCTGTTTCTGCTTTGTAGAGAAGTTCATTAGTGTCCTCCTTTTTGTCTTTTTATAAATTCCACATATGAGTGATATCATGTGGTATTTTTTTTCTCTTTCTGTCTTACTTCTCTTATGATGATCTCCAGGTCCATTCATGTTGCTGCAAATGACATTATTTTGTTCTTTTTTATGGTTGAGTAGTATTTCATTGTATAAATATATCACAACTTCTTTATCCAGTCATCTGTCAATAGACATGTAGGTTGTTTCCATGTCTTGGCTATTGTATATGGTGCTGCTATGAACATTGGTGTGCATGTATCTTTTCAAATTAGAGTTCCCTCCTGATATATGCCCAGAAGTGTGAATTCTGGATTATATAGTAAATCTATTTTTAGTTTTTTGAGGAATCTCCATAATGTTTTCCATAGTGGCTGCACCAAATTACATTCTAACCAGCAGTGTGAGAGGGTTCCCTTTTCTTCACACCCTCTCTAGTATTTATCACTCATGGACATTTTAATGATGGCCATTCTAATTGGTGTAAGTTGATACCTCATTGTAGTTTTGATTTGCATTTCTCTGATAATTAGTGATATTGAGCATTTTTTTTCATGTGCCTATTGGTCATTTGTATTCTTCATTGGAGAATTGCTTGTTTAGGTCTGCCCATTTTTGGATTGAGTTGTTTGTTTTTTTGTTATTAAGTTATATAAGCTATTTATGTTTCCTAGAAACTAAACCTTTGTCAGTCACATCATCTGCAAATATTTTCTCCCATTTTATAGGTTGCCTTTTTGTTTTGCTTTGGGTTTCCTTTGCTGTTGAAAACTTATAAGTTTAACTAGGTAGTATTACACTTTAAATATGTGCAATTTAGTGTCTCAATAAAATTACAAAAACAAAAGGCATGAGTTGGGCTTTTCAAGCATTCTTCAACATGCAAGTAGAAATACCTCAGAAGCAGTATAAAGTAATGTGAAGAACACTGTAATTTAAAAAATGATATATATAGGGCTTACTTTGTACAAAATGTCTTTTAATGAGTATCATTTCCAGTCATGGGCATGCATCCTGTTAGGTGTGCTGGCTTTGTAGGTCTGCTTTGCGGCTTTGTAACCTGTGTAGTCACAGAGGATTCCAGGCTTGGTTTAATGCTCTGCTGCTGCCATCTTAGAATTCTTAACAATTTTCAAACAAGGAGCCTCTCACTGTCATTTGCTACTGTAGTTGCAAATTGTGTACACAATCCTAGAGGTAATTTAATTAGGTATAAGCCTCTTGATAATACAGAATAGATCTGTACTCAGTGCATCTCTATTCATGTTTTGGAAATTCTACAAGGGAAAACATACGGAAAATTATATTGCACAGTGTTCTTTTTTTGTATCATTAGCAGGATAGAATGTTTATAGACTCAAAGCACATGCTAAATGAAGATTTTCCTGACCAAGCCAGTAAATAACAGCTATTGGAGCTCTAAATAAGTAACTCTCAGCAGGTCAAATTTCTTTTTTTTTTTTTTCTTTCTATGTCAAGGTATAAATTATACATCATTTCCCAGATGTGTGCTGGTGGTCAGAAGCCTAAGAGTTATTACAGTGCTGATGTGCATGTTATTTGCTATTGGGCTCTGCAGAGACAAACACATTATACCACCCTCTACAGATGTTTCTTTTACCACAATTACAGATATGGCCATGTACTGTACTAAAATTTCCAAGCATGAAGCAGAAACAGAAATGATTACAAGAATGCTAAAGTTATTCAAACCCCTCTCCTTTTTTTCCCTCAACAGACATGGTGAATATCAACAAACAGATCCTGTACTATCAACAAGAGAAACTGATTAATAATGTATCCCTAGGTAACTTGCTGGTATTTCTTTGTGAAACAAAAACCCACTTTCTCTGTTTCTTCACCCACTTTAAAACCTTTAGGTTTTTGCATATTGTTGAGAAGAGGCCAAGAAAGAGCCCTTGCCTTAGCTATACAGAAACCAACAGTAAAAATAAGTCCTGGGTCATTTGCTTTATGTCTTATAGCAAGATACAGCTGCCTTTTAGAAACTGTTTATAAAAATGTTCTAAGACTTGGCTGAGATGTGTTACTCTTTCCTCACAAGAAAAATAGAGACAATAAAAATTCAGGAGCTGAAAGCAAAAAGAATAAGGTAAATTGTTCACATTAATGATCATGAATGAAGCTTGCAGTAAGGGTCAGTTTATAATAAAGAGTATTATACTGTACATTTCAGCTTATAGGCAAATTGTGCATATTGTTGAGGATGCTAACATAAACACATTACTAGTTGGTTAGAGTCAGAATTTGGAGGATATTGCGTCAATAAGCACGGTATATTATTATCCTAATTGTAATATCACATGGCCTGAAGTATGTCACCAAAATGAATTGTATGCAAATATTGACAAATTGTTCTACCCAGGGTATAAGAATGACCTTGAGCTGATTATTGGTTTCTTAACTGGCTGAAGGCGAGCCTCAAGATTTGCACTTGCAATCAGTTGAAGAAGTTTGATTCTGTTCTGAGTCACCCTAGATCCAGAAAGTATGAGGGAAACCAAGACAATTACTAAAATAACTCGGGGCTCCCAGGTTCCAGGCAGGCTTCCTCAGCCAAATGGCTTCATGACCTTTGGGGTCACAGGGTTGCCTAGTCTCTGATACGATAAGTAATTTCAATTGTCCTAATCATTTTTAAACTCATTTAAGTGAATGCTCTATAAATCAAAATAATTTATTACACAGAATAACTGAAATCCCTAACTCAAGTTAAATGTGACCACATTGCTGAAGTGAATATTATTCATGATTTATACCTTTGTAATTGTGTTTTGGTAGCCACTTTCTCTTTTTATTTTTTTAAATTGAAATATAGTTGATTTATAGTGTTTTATTAATTTCTAGTGTACAGCACAGTGATTCAGGTATATATATATATATATACATACACACACACATATTTCCTTTTCCATTATGGAGTACTACAAGATATTGAATATACTTCCTTGTACTATACAGTAGAACCTCATTGTGTTTCTACTTTATGTATAGTAGTTTGTATTTGCTAATCCCAAACTCCTAATTTGTCATTCCTCTCCTTCTTCCCAGTGGATGTGTTTGTTTCCTTTGTCTGTGAGTGTCTCTGTTTTGTAAATAAGCTTATTTTTATTATTTTTTTTAGATTTCACATGTGATATCATGTGATATTTGTCTTTCTCTGTATGACTTACTTCACTTAGTATGATAATCTCTAGGTCCATCCATGTAGCTGCAAATGGCTTTATTTCATTCATTTTTATGGCTGAATGGTATTCTGTTGTATACATATACCACATCATCTTTATCCAAACATCTGTCAATGGGCATCTAGGTTATTTCTATGTCTTAGCTATTGTAAATAGTGCAACTATGAACATTGGGGTGCAGGTATCTTTTTGAATTAGAGTTTATTCCATATACATGCCCAGAAGTGGGGTTGCTGGATAATATAGTAAATTTATTTTTAGTTTAGTTTGGTTTTTTTTTTTTTAGGAAATCTCCATACTGTTTTCCATAGTGGCTGTACCAAACTACATTCCCGCCAACAGTGTAGGAGGGTTTTCTTTTCTCCACATCCTCTCCAGCATTTATTATTTGTGAATTTTTTAATGATGGTCATTCTGACTGGTGTGAGGCGATACTTCCTTATCATTTTGATTTGCATTTCTCTGATAATTAGTGCTATTGAGCGTCTTTTCATGTGCCTCTTGGTCGTCTCTATGTCTTCATTGGAGAAATGACTGTTTAGGTCTTCTACCCATTTTTTGATTGGGTTGTTTAGGTGTTTTGTTTTATGAGCTGTTTGTATATTCTGGAAGTTAAACCATTGTCAGTAGTATCATTTGCAATTGTTTTTCCCAGTTTGTCTTTTTGCTTTATTGCCACCTTCTCTTTTCAAACTTCACTTTTGTTATTTCAACTTTTATCCTGCAATCTTAGAGTAGATACACTCATTTAACAACAAATTAAAATAATTAATTAATTAATTAAAAAATAATGAAGTAGAGAAGGAAAAAGTTGTAAATATAAATTTAAATTTGCTTTATCCACAGACAGAAACTGTTAATCCTGATTGAGTATAAGGCTATAAAAGGAGTCTGTCCAGCAGTCTCTCTGGTAAGATCATAGACAAGGTGAAAAATTCAACTTGCCAGAATAAGAAAGTCCTTGAAGGAAGACTATTCCAGGTCCTGCTTCTACTCTAACTTTAAAATCAAACATTTTTATTTCCACTACAATACTATTGTATGGATAAGAGAGTAAGTTAAAAAATCTTAAAAGAAGCAGGTACATAATAACAATTATTTTACACTTATCTGGAGAAGTGAGAAATCCCTTTCTATGACAACATACTGACCTCAGCTTGATTTTATCTATACAAAGTTTTTTCAACCTTGCCATTATAAATATTTTGGGCCAGGTAATTATTTAACTTGTGTATTCTAAAGTATTTAGCAATATCTCTGCTCTCTATTCCTTATATGCCAGTAGCAGTGCCTCCCAAGAAGTCATGACAATGTAGGGGAACAGAATTTGCTATCCCAACATATCTCTTTGACATAAGATTATTTAAGTTTAAAGAAACTGCAGATACAAGAGAAACTCTGAAAACCAAGTAGAAGGTAGTTTTTTTGTAAGAGAGATTTGCATGTACAGATGGTCCTGGACTTACTATGGTTCAACTTATTATTATTTTATTTTATGACAATGTGAAGGTGATAAGCATTCAGTAGAAATCATATTTTGAGTTTAAATTTTTTATGTTTTCCTGGGCTAGAGATATCTGGTAGGTACAATACTCTTTCATGATGCTGGGCAGGATAGTGAGATGTAGCTCCCAATCAGCCACACAATCATGAGAGAAACAACTGATACACTTAAAACCATTCTGTACCCAGACAACCAGTCTGCTTTTCATTTTCAGTACAATATTCAGTTCGTTACATGAGATATTTAACATTTCTTTATGAAATTGCCTTTATGTTAATGATTTTGCCCAACTGTGGCTAATGTTAAGTGTTCTGAGCACATTTAAGGTGGCCCAGCCTAAGCTATGGCATTCAATAGATTAGGTGTATTAAATACATTTTTGACTTATGACATTTTAAACTTATGATGAGTTAATCAGAATGTAACACCATCAAAAGTAGAGGAAAATCTATATAAAGGAAATCTCCATTTATAAGTGTGTCTTCCTCTCTGTATCAGGAAGGGGAGGATAATCTTATCACTGGAAATTCTTATTAAATCTGTGTAATAACCTTACTCTTGTTTACTGTTCTTTTCCTGATCCTCCCATAACTGAATCCCCAGCTCCAACATCTTCATTTGTCTTTAGTTGAAGGTCATAATTGAGTTCAGGACTTTTGCCATTTTGGGAAGTTACTCAGTTTTTCTGGATAGCTTTCAATTATACAGGAGGTATAAATCTATAAAAATAATAAAAGTTATTAAACTTTTATTTGTTTTTCTCTTATTATTCTGTTTTATATCAACTTAATTATTAAACCAGCCAAAGAGCCTAGAAGGGAAGAAGAATGTTACTTTTTCTAAAACAACTAAATGTCCTCAGACATTGCTAAATGTCCCTTGGGAAGTAAAATCACTCCCAGTTGAGAACCGCTACCATACATAGTACTGCCTAAGTAGCACATGACACTGCTTCTGCACACAGCCTTGCACTTACTGTTCCCTCTCCCTGGCTGGATCTTCTTCAGATACACACACACGTGTTTCCTTCAGATGTTTTCAAATGATTTTTTAAAGAGATTTTTAGAAGTTAAACATTATATTTTCTCATTTTAATTTAAACAGTATTTACCAAGCAGTTATTACATGCAGAACAATGTGCTATACATCAAATAAGTTCTAAAGATGAATAAGGAACACTCTCCTCCAAAAAAAAAAAAAAAGTCCATAATCTATAAGGAAGGATCCAAAATTATTAGAACACATTGCAGAATAAATTAACATCATTAGAGGGGACAAATGGTGAGTAAATTAAAAGAAAGTTATAACACAGTCATATAGGTCAAATAATTTCCTTGGGGCTCTTTGTAAGGAGCAGCCTTGCCCCCTTTCTTGAAGACATATTTAAAAGCCCCTGAATTTAAATCCATCCCCTAAAACTTCTTTCTCATGTTTAGGAACATTAAGAGACTTAGTAAGAAGAACAACAAATTTCCCTCAAGTGATATTAAATTTCAAGGCACTTAATCAGAGGTGTCTGGTTATGCATCACTGTTCAGTGCTAATAATCTTTTACATTACATCCCCTGAAGATGACTGTTTATTTGCTTTTCACTGAACTCTGGTAATTAACTGAAAGAATTGCTAGCTTCACTTTGTAGGAAGGTCCAGAAAATCCCACTGATTTTTAAAGACTAACGTGAGAAATAATTTGTTTTCTTATTTAAGAACTGACTGCTGTTAGATTTAGTATGTTTTAAAAGTTATATTCCATTGAGCTTAAACTAAAACGGATAGTAGCTTGAACCAGAACCTTGTTTGGCTATGAGCTAGAGAGCCAACTAAACTTATTATTAAGAGAACCCAGGGGGTGAGGGAGAGAAACCATGCGTAAACCTTGTCTATAAAAATCTTTAGTGACCCAAGCTTTAGTTTCAAAAGCAAAATTATGTAGCAGAAAAATTGATAATTAGAAAAAGAGCTTAATGATTTCTTCCATTTTTCTAATAGGGAGAGCAAAGAAGTTAGGTAGAACATAGAAGAAAATCAGGTAGCTGATCTTTGAACTGTATAAATTTTAGTAAGGTAAACCACATCATTTCTTTGGCTAACACATAGGGCAAGCAGAAAAGCAAAGCAAAGTGTCTTATTTTGCAAGTATGACACACAAAACTTCTGAAACAGGATAATGATCCACAATGGTTTACTGTATTGTACCCCAAAGTTGCTTATATGTATATCCTAAAAGAGTACTATCCATTATCCTAGATATAAATGATACTAAGACTAATAAAAAGTGATTAAGAGAAATATGGCTAATGTTTAAATAAATTTGTTAATCTGGTAGCCTGTTTAAATTAATGATGGCATTAATATTTGTAATTATTAGAAGTTTTAGTTAATACTAAAAGTATTAATTTTTTACTACTGTTTTATTCAAATATGAAACCACATCTATGGGCTACCCTCTGTAGCCACAAGGCAGTAATCATCTGGTCACTATAAAAGTTAACTTTGTGGTGGGACAAATATACTGGAGAAATGAAATAGCTCCCAACATGTTACCTGATACAGGTCACAAAGTGACAGTAAGTATGTAATAGAAAAGAACAAATCTGACTCCACATTAGATCTGTTTGTTTGGCTTTAACCCTGTGCCCTATTTTCCAGGCTTAGTCTTGATAGCTCTTCACTTTTTGCAAAATAATGTTGCCTTAGCCTGAAATATACAAGGCAGCCTATTCCCAAGGCTCTGACCTTTAAGGATATTAACACTCTTGCACTGTATAAAGGTAACAAGTTGCAGAATAGACAATAACAATTGTTTGTTGGAGGTTTACAGGGGCACCATGATCTGACCCACTTGGACAGCTATAAGAACAAAGAATTCCTACACTAAGAAGTTTGCAACAACCAGCCATACACCCTCCCCTTTTTAGTATAAAAGGAGCCTGAATTCTGACTTGACTAGGATGGTTCTCCAAGACATTAGTGTGCCATCCTCTCTGTCTCCTGGCTTTCTGAATAAAGTTGCTATTCCTTGCCCCAAAAGCTTGTCTCATGATTTATTGGCCTTTCTTGTGGTGAGCAGAATGAGTTTGGACTCAGTAACAAGCAGAGTATTGTGATAGGAAAATTATCAAAAGAGACATGGCCCACCTCCATGGAAAATGAGATCTCAGGCAGTAGATAATTTTAGGCTGTTTTGGTATCTTTTTTAAAGTATATTTTTAATGAGGTATAGTCAGTTTACAAGGTTGTGTCAATTTCTGGTGTACAGCACAATACTTCAGTCATATAGGATCGTACATATATTTGTTTTCATATTATTTTTAATCATAAGTTACTAGAAGATATTGAATATAGTACTCTGTGCTATACATTATAAACTTGTTGTTTATCTATCTTATGTATAGTGGTTAGTATCTGCAAATCTTGAACTACCAATTTATCCTTTCCCACTCCTTTCACCTCTGGTAATGACAAGTTTATTTTCTATGTTTTTGAGTCTGTTTCTGTTTTGTAAATAAGTGCATTTTTCTTTTTTTATTTTAGAGTCTGCATATAAGTGACATCATATGGTATTTTTCTTTCTCTTTCTGGCATACTTCACTTAGAATGAAAATCTCTTGGCCCATCCATGTTACTGCAAATGATATTATTTTATTATTTTTAGTGGCTGAGTAGTATTCCCATTGTATATATACCACAACTTTCTTAACCAGTCATCTGTTGTTGGACATTTAAGTTGTTTCCACGTTTTGCCTATTGTAAACTGTGCTGCTCTGAATATTGGGGTACATATAAATTTTGAATTAAGGTTCCTTCTGAATATATTCCAAGGAGCAGGATTGCTGGCTCATATGGTAAGTCTATTTTTAGCCTTTGAGGAATCTCCATACTGTTTTCTATAATGGCTACACAAAACTACATTCCCACCAACAGTGTAGGTGGGTTCCCTTTTCTCCACAGCTTCTCCAGCATTTATTGTTTGTGGACTTCTGAATGATGGCCATTCTGACTGGTGTGAAGTGATATCTCATTGTAATTTTGATTTGCATTTCTCAGATAATTAGACATATTGAACATTTTTTCATGTGCCTATGGCTATTTGTATGTATTCATTGGATAATTGCTTGTTTAGGTCTTCTGCCCATTTTTGGATTGGGTTGTTTGTTTTTTTCTTGTTAAGTTGCATGAACTGTTTATATATTCTGGAGATTAAGCCCTTGTCAGTCTCATATTTTGCAAATATTTTCTCTCATTCTGTAGTTTGTCTTTTTGTTTGTTTGTGATTACTTTTGCTGTTGAAAAGCTTGTAAGTTTAATTATGTCCCATTTGTTTATTTTTGCTTTAGTTTCTATTGCTTCGGTACGTTGCCCTAGGAGAACATTGTTGAGATCTGTGTCAGATAATGTTTTGCCTATGTTTTCTTCTAAGAGGTTTATAGTATCTTGTCTTATGTTTAAGTCTTTAAGCCAGTTTGAGTTGAATTTTATGGATGGTGTGAGGGAGTATTCTAAATTCACTGATTTACATGCAGCTGTCCAATTTTCACAACACCATTTGCTGAGGAGACTGCTTTTGCTCCATTGTATGTTCTTGCCCCCTTTGTCAAAGATTAATTGCCCAAAAGTCTGTGGGTATATTTCCAGGCTCTCTATTCTGTTCCTTTGATCTATATGTCTGTTTCTGTACAAATACCATGCTGTTTTGATTACTGGAGATCTGTAATATTGTTTGAAGTCTGGGAGAATTATTCCTCCAGCTATATTTTTTTTCTTCAGTAATGCTTTGACAATTCTGGGTCTTTTGTGATTCCATAAAATTTTAGGAAAATCTGTCCTAATTTTGTGAAAAATGCCCTGGTTAATTTGACAGTGATCATATTAAATCTGTAGATTGCTTTGGGTAGTATGGCCATTTTAACAATATTAATTCTTACAATCCAAGAACAACAGTTTTTTTTTTTTTTTTTTCATTTCTTTAAGTCACCTTTAAATTCCTTAGTCAGTCAACGTTTTGTAGTTCTCTGCATATGAGCCTTTCACGTTTGTGGTGAGATTTATTTTTAAGTATTTTATTTTGGGAGATGCAATTTTAAAAGGGATTTTTCATTTACTTTCCTTTTCTGATATTTCTTTGTTAATATAAAGAAATGTCACTGATTTCTGTATGTTAATCTTGTATCCTGTTACCTTGCTGAATTCTGTTATTAGCTCTAGTAGTTTTCTGTAGACTTTTGGGGGTTTTCTATGTATAGTATCATGTCATCCACATATAATGACAATTTTACCTCTTCTTTTCCAGTTTGGATGCTTTTTATTTCTTTTCTTGTCTACTTGCTATGGCTAGGACTTCCAATATTATAGTGAATAGAAGTGAGGGTGGGCATCCTTGTCTTTTTCCAGATTTTAGTGGGATGGCTTTCAGCTTTTCACCTTTGAGTATTATGCTGGCTAGTTTTTCATAAAAAAAAAAAAAACTTTTATTATGGTGAGATACGTTCCATCTATACCTACTTTGGTAAGAGTTCTTATCATAAATGTGTGCTGAATTTTATCAAATGCTTTTCTGCATCTATTGAGATGATCATGTAATTTTAGTCCTTTCTCTTGTTGATGTGGTGTACCATGTTGATTGATTTTAGTATGTTGAACCATCTTTGTGTCCCTGGGATGAATACAACTTGATCATGCAGTATAACCCTTTTCATGTGTTGTTGAATTCTGTAAGCTGATATTTAGATGAGGATTTGTGAATCTATGTTCATCAATAATTTTGACCTATAGCTTTCTTTTTTGGTAGGTCTTTGTATGATTTTGGTATCTGGTGACGGTGGCTTCATAGAATGAGTTTGGGAGTGTTCTCTCCTATTCAAACTTTTGGAAGAGTTTAAGAAGGGTTAGTATGAGCTATTCCTTGTATGTTTGATAGAATTCTCCAGTGAAGCCTTCTGGTCCTGGACTTTTGTTTCCAGGGAGTTTTTGTCTTTGTTTTTGTTTTGATTATTCTATTTCACTTCTAGTGATTGGTCTGTTCAAATGAGCTATTTCTTCTTGATTCAGTTTTGGTGGACTGCATGTTTCTCGAGATGTCCATTTGTTTTAAGTTATCCAGTTTATTGCCATATAGTTGTTCATAGTGTTCTCTTATAATTTTTTGTATTTCTGTGATGTTGGTTGTAATATCTCCATGTTCATTTCTTATTTTGTTTATTTGTGTGCTTTCTCTTTTTTCTTGAAGAGCCTGGCCATAGATATGTCAATTTTGTTTACTCTTTTAAAAACCCATATCTTGGTTTGATTGACTTTTTCTTTTTTTTTTTTTTTAAATCTCCATTTTATTTATTCACTCCCTTATCTTTATTTCTTTCCTTCTGCTGACTTTAAGATTTTGTTTGTTCTTCTTTTCCTAATTATTTTAGGTGGAAAGTTAGGTTGTTTATTTGAGATTGTTCTTGTTTTTTTGAGGAAAGCTTGTAATGCTATGAATTTCTCTCTTAGGACTGCTTTTCCTGCATCTCATAGATTTTGTGTGGTTGTGTTTTCATTGTCATTTGCCTTAAGTTGGGTTTTTCTTTTTTAATTTCTTCTTTGATTTCATCATCGTCCTATTGTTTTTGTTTGTTTGTTTGTTTGTTTGTTTGTTTGTTTGTTTTAGTAACATGTTGTTTGGTCCCCATGCTGTAGTTTTGTTCTCATTTATTTTTCTGTGATTGATTTCCAGTTTCATGCCATTGTGATCAGAGAAAATGCTTGAAATAATGTCTAGCCTCTTAAATATGTTGAGGTTTCTTTTGTGCCTGAAGATGTGGTCTGTCCTAGGGAATGTTCTATGAGCATTGAAAAGAATGTGTATTTTGGGGTTGAGGGATGTAGTGCCTTAAAAAAAATTGTCAACCAAGTTCAACAGTTCTGTTGTGTCATTTAGTATCTCTGTTGCCATATTGATTTTTCTCTCTGGAAGACCTATCCAATGATTTTAGTGGAGGGTTAAAGTCTCTTACTATCATTGTATTCCCATCAGTTTCTCCCTTTATGTCTGATAGTATTTCTGTTATATACTTAAGTGCTCGTATATTGGGTGCATATATGTTAATGAGTGTAATGTCTTCAATTTGTATTACTCCTTTGATCATCATACAGTGTCCTTCTTTCTCTTTATGGCCTTTGTTTTGAAGTCTATTTTGTCTGATATGAGTATTGATACACACTTTTTTGGCAATTTCATTTGCATGAAGTATCTTTTTCCATCCTCTCACTTTCAATCTGTGTGTCCTTCACTCTAAAGTAGGTCTCTTATAGTCAGCATATTGTAGGCTTTTGATTTATTATCCAATCTGCCACTGTAGGTCTTTTGTTTGGAGCATTTAGTCTATTGATATTTATAGTAATTATTGATAGATGTGTGTTTATTGCCATTTTGAACTTCGATTTCCAGTTAATTTGGTATTTCTTCTTTATTTTATTCTTTTCCTTTTTTTCTTTTCCTTTTTGTGGTTTTATAATTTTCTTTTGTATTAACTTGTTTGCTTTTTGGTATTTGTGACTCAATTGCATGCTTTTGATTTTGGGTTACCCTGTTTTTCAGGTATGTTAGCCCCTTACTATATCTATTTGCTTTAGACTGATAGTCAAGTTGGCTAAAACACATCCTAAAAAGAATGAAGAAAAATGAAAAAAAGAGAGAAAAAAATTCATATTTTACATATTTTATAGCTCCCCTCTTGCACCTTTTATGATTTTGACATTCTTTATTTTTCTTTATTTTTTAACATATTCGTTTATTTTCTTGCAATTCACTGTAGTTATTGCATTTCTAATTATGATTTTCTCATTTCCAAAGCTTCCTGTTTCTTTTCTATTTAGAGTAGAACTTTCAATATTTCTTTTAGTATAGGTTTAGTATTGATGAATTCTTTTAGTTTTGCTTGTCTGTGAAGTTGTTTACTTCTCCTTCTACTCTAAAGCATTGTCTTGCCACATAGAGTATCCTAGGTTGTGGCTTTTTCTCATTCAGTACTTTGAATATATCTCGCCACTTCCTCTGGCCAGCACTGTGCGTAGAGAAATCAACTGAAAGCCTCATGGGGGTTCCCTTGAAACTGATACTCTTTGTTTTGCTCTTGCTGCCTTTAGAATATTTTCTTTAACTTTGGCCATCTTAATTATAATATGTCTTGGTGTAGGTCTGTTTGGTTTGTTCTTGATTGGGACCTTCTGTGACTCCTGTACTTGGATATTTGTTTTCTTCTTTAGGTTTGGGAATTTTCAGTCATGATTTCTTTAAATACTTTTTCAATTCTCTTTTCTCTTTCTTCTCCTTTTGGGAACCCTATTATTCACAGGTTGGCATGCTTTATATTATCCCATAGATCCCTTATATTACTTTCATTGATTTTTATTTGCCTTTCTGTCTGGTGTTCTGATTGGGTAGACTTCTGTTTTCCTGTCTTCTGAGTCACTTATTCATTCCTGTGCATTATCTAATCTGCTTTTGCCTGCCTTTAGTTTGGCTCTTATCTCAGCAGTTGAGTTTTCTGTTTTTAATTGGCTCTTCTTTATAGTTTCAATTTCCTTTTTAAGGTATTCTCTGTCTCTATTGATAGTCTTTTTTACTTCCTTCAGTTCATTGATCATTCCCTTTTTGAAGTCATGATCTAGTAGACTATGGAGGTCTATTTCATTGATCATTCTTTCAGGGGATTTCTCTTGTTCTTTTAATGGGGAGAAGTTCCTCTGCTTCTTTATTTTACTCATATTTCTCAGACTTTATGGGTTTAGGAGTATGTTATCTACTGTGGTCTTGGAAGGCTGTTTTATTTTTTATTTCTTTGGGTTTTTTTTTTGTTTGTTTGTTTTTTAAGTGGGAGCATTCCTGTGTAGACTGTGTGTATCTAATAGTTTTGTTGTGGTGGCTGTTCTTAGTATGGAGAGTTGCCATGTCTTCTTTCTGTGTGTTTTGTCCATTATCCCTTTGATTGTTTGTGAGGTTTGTGTCGTGGTATTCAGAGCCTACCCTGACTGTTGTTCTTGAGCTGGGCCACCTGTTTTGTTCTGTAGTTGTTGTGGCCTTTACAGGGGTCAAGTCTGCTCCCCTGTTGCTTGAATACATCCTTTTGACCCATTTCCTAGATGTGGTGTGTGGTAGACAGGGTTGGAGTGCTTCAACTGGGAATAAGAGTAGGCAGGAGATATCAGCTGGGATGTGCCCTCTTTGGTGTTGTCTGTCACTGGCTATGTGGGTTTACAAAGTACTCTTTGTTGACACTGCCTTTGTACTGTGGGAATGTCAGCCACTGCTCTGGTGTTGCCCAGGTTCTGAGCCCCAGGGACCACCAGTGCAGATCCACCAATGTCAGGTGCTAGGAACTACCATAGCAAGCCTGCTGTCACACACCTGAATCTGTGGTGCACCACAGGGTCAATGCAGACCCCAGCCCCATCTCCACATATGGTCCAGTATGCAAGTCTGTTGTAAATATCCATACTCACCCCAGCCATGAGTCAAAACTCTAGTTAATGCATGTTTATCCTAGTGGCATGGGTCCACAATGTGTCCAGAGAGAGCAAATCCACCCTCTCTGCCTGATACTGTAAACAAATCTCAGTCCCACCTGTGAAGTTGCAGGGCCTCTGGGTATGGATTCAGTTTTCAGCTCTGCCTCTGCAGGGCTATGAGGGCTATGACCAAGGCCACCTCCCTTTACAGGAGAACACAGCAATAATGGAGCCAAGGGGAGAAAACAGCTATAGCATGGCTGCTTTGCACCCCTCCACACACACACACACACAACAACAGTGGTGCATTTTTATGGGGGTCCCAGGCTGTTCTGCTTTGCACAGACCCACAGTCAGAGCTCACACTGCCCTCCAGTCCCCTGAGGCTGTCTTTGTGCTGTGGGACCCTGCCCTCTGCCTGGGCTCCTCATAGATTTCCAACAGCTAGTCTTGATTTGTCCATGCTGGCTGGCATCTAGGTTTAGAGATCTCAGGGAACCTCTATTCAGTTTCCCTTAGTTCTTTCTGCCAAACATTTGCCACTTCCTCCTTGGAGACTTGGAAGCTCAGTTTCTGCCCCCGCTGACCTCCCCATTGGAGAGGAGCATCCCAGGGCATCCTATGCTGCTCCCTCCCTGTAGGACTGGTCCTGTACCCAATTCTTTCTGTTTTTTTTTTTTTCCTTACCAGATTTTGTGAGAATCCTCCTGTATTTCAAAATGAGAGATTCTCTGCCAGAGTACAGTAGGTACTCTGTGCAATTCAATGGGTTTGTAGATGTAAATCTTGGTGTGTTTGTGTTATAGTGTAAGCTCTGAGTCTCTCTACTGTGCCATTTTGGCTCAACCCCTGTTTTGGTATCTTGATGGAATCAGTGAAGGTATTTAAATATATATTTATTTTTTAATTTTTGAAATAATTTTAAACTCACAAAGTTTCAGAAACACTACAGAGTTCTCACTTCACTCAGTATGCCCTGTTATAATTTCATATAATTATGAATAAATTTATAAATAATTAATATTTTTGCAATACTTGTAAACTGCAGACATTGCTTACAGCTTGTTAGCTTTCTCTGTTTTTCTTTTTCTGGAACAGGAGCTTACATTGCATTTGACTGTTATGTCTTCTCAGTAGCCTCCAACCTGTGACAGTTCTTTCTCTTTTCTTTGTCTTTCATGAAAGGAAAAGAAATCCTTAAAATGTTGGAAGAGCATTTGTCAAGTATTTTTAATACTTTTTAAAAAATATCTCTTAATTTTAGGTTGTCTCTTGTTTTCTCATGATTATATTGAGGTCACTCTTGTTTTGTAAGAATACCATAGAAATAATGTTATACCTTTCTTACAGCATTGCGTTAAGAAGTAAATAAATAAATAAACAAACAAACAAACAAACAAACAAATAAATATATGTCTCATTACTAATGATGTTAACTTTGATTACCTGGTCAGTATTGTGCCTCCCAGTTTTTTCTACTATGAAGGTACAAGGACCTACAGAAGGAACACTGCCCTATTTACATCTTAGTTTTAGCCTAGTGAATGCATTTTGAAATTCTGACGTCCAGAACCAAATGGGATATACATGTGTTTTTAAGCCACTGATTTTGTGGTAATTTGTTATAGTAGCAATAGGAAACTAATAAAGTACCCACTTCATTAGTTAAAATAAAAACTTCCAATTTGTCAAATATTCCTGAAAGAAAGGTATTTATATTGATCAGGGTTTATGTATTTCAAAAAATTGTTGGACTTTCTACTATGGAAAATGTGAAAGCCCTAATTTCATAGACCACAATAGGTTGGAAACAGGGTATTTTGATTAAAAAATTTCAGCATTATATTTGCTTTTAATTCCAGGTCTGACTGTAGGATCAGCAGAATCATAGTACTTCTTCAAAAAGATGAAAAGTGGGAAAAATATTTCAACTAGGTTGGGTATATGAGTGAAATGGAGAGTACATTGAGTAACACCCAGATTTCAAAGCAGCAAAGAAATTTTAGACAGCCAGAAATGATTGTCTAACTAAATACTTTGTCTTGGTATTTAACTAAATATAATCTTCTATGCATAGTTGTGTTTTTCTGTAATTGATTGTCTAACTAAATACTTTGTCTTGGTATTTAACTAAATATAATCTTCTATGCATAGTTGTGTTTTTCTGTAATCAAATACGTGTGTTTGGATACATAAGTGCTTATGTATACATATATATCTTTTCATAGTGGACTAAATATGGAAAAACTGTTTTATTTTATTAAACCTATACATATTCCACAAGTGTTTTCTGTTGTTAACGGGGAACTTGATGTTGACAATGATGAGAGAAAGATTCACATTATTCTTATTTTTTTTCTTAGATCATGGCAGTCATTCTTTAAAGTCAATTTGATTTTACCTGAATTAATTATTCAGAAAGATTGATTTATTTTTCTCCAGATTTACTGAGGTATAATTGACTTGTAAACATTTTGTAAGCTTAAGTAGTACAATAAGATGATGTAATATGGATATATATTGTGAATGACTATCATAACAAGGTTAATTAACACGGTATCACCTCACATAGCTACTTTACTTTGTGGTGAGAACATTTAAGATCTATTTCTTAGAAACTTTCAAAAATACAAATGCTATTATTACCTATAGTCACCCTGCTATACATTACACTCCTAGAACTTACTCAACTAATAACCAAAGATTTGTACGCTTTGATCAACAGGTTCCTAATTCCTCCACCTCTCTGCTTCTGGCAACCGCCAATTTACTCCCATTTCTATGAGGCTTTTCTAGATTCCACTTATAAGTGAACTCATACAGCATTTGTCTTTATCTGGCTTATTTCACTCAGCATAATATTCTCATGGTTCATCCATGCTGTTGCAAATGGCAGGAGTTCCTTCTTTTTATGAATGAATAGCATTCCATTACACATATGTGTTATACTTTTTTTTTAGCCATTCATTCAGTGACAGACACTTAGGTTGTTTCCATGTTTTGACTATTGTGAATAATGCTGCAATAAACTTAGAGGTGTGAATATATCCTCAAGATGGTGATTTCATTTCCTTTGAATATATATCTAAAAGTGAAATTGCTGGATTATATGATAGTTCTATTTTTAATTTCTTAAGGAAACTCCATACTGATTATGGTAGCTGAGCCAATTTAAATTCCCACAAATAGTGCACAAGTGTTCCCTTTCCTCCATTGCATTATTCTTAAACATATATATACTTTTGCACATTTTCTTGGACATTACCTGAAAAGCCACATACTGCTCCTGTAGTTTGATTTTTTTAATTGACAGCTTCTGATAAAGAAACATTACTCTTCCCAGTTTAAGTTTTGTAAATTGCTGTTAGTTTTTGAGATTTTGAAAGTACTCCCAAGCAATTATCTCACTTAGGTAATATAAATTTGATTTCAGTAATACTGTTAAAATTTAGAAAATTCTAAATGGCGTCTATGGCTATTAAACTAAGTGTAGCTTCTTCATATTGACTTGATTTGTTTCCATTTATCTCTTTAAAAAAATTGACAGTGCAAAATAGAAGCTAAAATGAGACCAGACGATAAAAGTGATGATTCATATAAATCTTATAAATCCTACTTCATTTGGAAATATTATCGTTACACTTATTTTTCATCAGTCCCTGAGATACAATTAAGAAAGCAAGAATTTTCTTAATAATTTTCTAGAATTTAAACAAATCTTCTTTACGGAAAATTTAACTTTGTTTCTCAGAACACAATGTAAGAAAGTTTTGTTTTTAAGAATATTATTTTATACAAAAATGACTATGAAAAACCTATACTAATTTTTCTTATCACTCACTGAAAAGAGCATTTCTGAGCACCCACTATGTGCAAGACATTGTGTTACAGTGATAAACATAACCAATATTTGAAAATAAATAACAGAATACTGAGAAGCTAACTGGAGGTGTTATTAAGCTTTTGGCTAGATTTTGCCTGGGGCAAATCAGGCCAAGAATGGGAATAATAAACCATATTGAGGCAGCCCAGGATGTCAGGTTGAAGCTTGATAGACGAGATGGAAGCACAAGGCATTAGTGACTGGGCTTTGCTTTCACTGATTTGAGGGTAATAGATAAAACTTGGAAAAGTAAAACTCTCCCTTAGGCAGGGAAAGGGATGCATGAGAACTCCAGGGGAAGGGCAACTGCCAGTGTACAGAACAAGGTAACCAGAATATGAGTCACAGCCAAGAAAGTCAGGAAGATCTGCCAGGCAGGCAAGGATGATTAATAATCAACCAATTACCCACCCACAGGGGCACATTCACACTTCAGACATCAAAGGTTGAGCACAGAAAGCAATTTTTTCCCCTTGCAGGATTCTGTGATGACTTGACTGCTAACTAGCTGACTTAGTGGTCACAGTGATTAAATTAAATCATTTTCTTTAACATTTTGAAAATAAGCAGTTATTGTTAGTGATTTGCTTCCTGCTAAATATTCTGTATTTATACTAAAAAATTTAGAACCCTGTAGTGCCTTCACATGCTTCTTGTTATAAATTACCTTCAAAAATTAACAGGAAGCACAGCTGTCTTAGAAGTTCAGGGACAACATCTTTGCATTTCCCAACAATAATGATAAAACTGGGACCCCAAAGGATAACAACAAATTCAGGAGGTCAGACAAAGGCAGCTGGGGACCTTCACTTATTTTTATGCTACCTTTCCTATGTCCTATTGGCTTAATGTTGCTCTATTGTTATTAGAGCTCCTGCAGCTAGGTAAAAATAAATCATAATTAGAATTAATAAGTTACCCTTTGGGTAATAAGATTCCTAGGTGAATCTATCACAGATTAAGCCCTCCATGAGAGTCTAATTAGAGTGTTCTTTATTCTCTAGCTGCTACTTGTCAATTATTAACATAATCTTTCATCATCAGCTTATTTCAACATCTAAAATGTAAAGGTACAGTTATGAGAGGACTTGATATTAGGTCCTATACTTCCTGGAAACAAGTATGCTTCTAGGGAAGTAAAAGAAGGAAAAGCCAAGATTTTCTTGCTCAGAGCATTTGGAACATAAAATTCCTATCTCTAGTTCTATAGCATAATTCATTCACTGAAGTTCATGATGTAATAAGGCTCACAAGACTACAGCAGAGACAGGGGGCATAACCAGGGCTTTCTACTCTCCAGAACACTGTGCTACCAGGGAAGGAGATGATGGAGGTTGCAAAGGAGCCAAGGAATAGCAGCTTTCTTTTCCTTAATCAATCTTCAAACCTGTCAAAAAATAAGACAAAAGAACCAGCATATGGATGTAAAAAAATTGTCCTTAGAATTGATACAACTGCGTAAAAGGATGTAGCCACCTGAAATACTTCATCAGGTAGACTTCCTAATATTACATCATAGAAATTAGACTCACTTGTCCATGCATTAACAACCCAAGGCTGGAAATTTGCAGACCTCCCCATATAAAGGCCCACCTCATAAAAGTTGATGGAATCCAAGAGCAGGAAAGAGCCCAGCCTTCTTACAGGTAACTTGGTTCTCAAGAGGAAAGAGTGGCTTAGCCATGCATGTCTTCTTCCATGACCCAAACACCAAGCAGAAGTCATTCCAGCTATCTTCATTTTCAAAAGTGGTGGGGAAAAGTGGCAGTCAGGTCTACTTAGGAAAAATATCTTACTGGTAAAAGTTAAGAGAATTGAAGATTAAGCACCCTTTTCAAGTGAGGCTCTCCTCCTGTCTAAATGAAGTGGGCTCTGCCAACAGAAATGTAATATGGTTTTAGAAGAAAGACTGAAGTCCTCAGCTGAACCCAGACTTATCCCAGCTTTCCCTCTACATCTTGGAAACTTCAGACCTCAGGAAAATGAACAGAAAGAAGTGGCAATGTGGAAAGAGAAAGGCAAATTTGTCCCAGATAAAATGGGTTTCAGAGGAACACTGATCACTTTTCATCAGAGCAAATACAAAGTTTGGACAAAGATGGCTGTGTCTGAGAGAAAAATTAATAGTAATAGCATGGGAATTTTGAAGACATACTACAAACACATTTGAAGGAAAAAATGAACAAAGAAACAAAAGCAACAAATGAGATGTGCAGAAGGGAAAGAACTCAGTATGGAAGAAAATATCACCTAAGAAATAAAAGCAACACTATGCAAGTACCACAGAAGAATATTAGCAAATTAACATAAAGTAAAAGGAGCTCTAAATTACTTAGTTAAAAAATTAGAATGAGATGAAAACATACTGTCAAGTTAAGGGAACATATAAAGAAATAAATAATTCCATTACAGGCCTATTGCTTAAGTTAAAAAATAGTGAGAAGCAGAAGATATGTTGGTTAATAAGAAAAAGTTTGAGATAATTATAATGAGTAAAAAATAGACAAGAAAATTAAAAACTGGTGAGAAGATGAAAATTATACAGAACAGAAAAAAATGATCCAAAATAAAGATAGTATCTCTGAGATTATGAATATAAGATATGAAGCATGAAAATATTCAGAATATTAAAAATGGGTCTGAAATGTAGAAAGACATTACTAATCAGATTAAAAAGGTGTAATATCTAAAGGAAAAGTGATAAAAACCAGCATATCAAGATAAATTATGACTAACTTGTTGAAATATAAGATAAAGAAAGACTTTTGACATCTAGGTACAAAAAATAAGTCACCTACAACAGAGAAAAATTAAATCTAGACTGATCCCAGACTTCATAGCAACAAGCAATGCCAGAAGATACAGAATAACTTCTAAAAAAGTTCTAGAAAACACATTTAATTCAATAACATACCTAGGTGAATTCTCCTTCAAGTTAAATGGACAGGAAAAACACTGAAAACCTGAACTTTATTCAGGGAATAAAGTAGACATTAAAACAATTCTCAAGGATAGAAATCTATCTATATTTATCAAGAAATAAATCATAATCATCAAATGATAACAGGGATAAAACTGGGGGGCCCAAAAGAAAAACCAAAACTGGGTGGTCCAGTTTGGAAAAATATGTTGAAATATTTTCTCCTGTTTTATATTGTTTGAGTTTAATTAAAATGAGCATGAATCATTTTAATAAAAAACATGAAGTCTCTACTTTTCAAGGAGATAATTCTATTTAGGTACATTTTAAAACAGTTGAAATTAATTTATACTTACAGAAGTAAATCAACATTTAACTTGGTCCAAGAGTAAGAGAGTTACCTGCAAAAGCACATGGGAGAAATTTTCTGTGATGTAACATCCTACATCTTGACTGTGGGCGGGCTTGCACAGGTGCATAAATTTGTCAAAACTTATAAAATATTATGCTGAAAATAGTAGCATCTTGCTGTAATTAAACTATACTTCAATAAAATTGACTTGAAATTCAATATTAGTAACTCATGACAAATAACCTGGTGGCATGGTGACTGTTAGTCATATACAAAATGCAAATACACATATAAGTGCATACACACATACCCTCTATCTAGTGGTGATGGTTACTGCCATACCAAATGTAATCAAACAAAATAGAATTTTGATCCTATAATTTAAATAAAGAAGATAAACAAAAGCTCCAAAATACTAAAATTATTGGTCTTCTGTTAAGTCCACAAAGATGCCCATAAGAGGCTACTCTCTCTAAAGTCGTTTCCCATTTCCAGTCATCTGTCCACATGTCCTCATCTATCCATGGTAATTTAATAATTTGCAGAAAAAATATCCAAAATTATTTACCAATTTCCCCAGCAGACTCTGGATTCAGTGTATTGTGATACAGCAGAACATGGTATCTACAATTCAATTTACAATTCTTTTTGATTTCTTTCATTCTGAAATATAATTTCAATAAAACATAAATTGGTAATTATTATTTTTAACAGTTTATTATATATTTAAGACCTGTTCAGAACATTTAATCCTAAATGCAGACTATTTTAATTATACTCCATAGGTTTTTATGATCCATATGACTTTTACATTCATAAATATTTATGTTTTACTCTGTATGTCCATGTATATAATCACCAATTATGTAGACGATAGAGATAGATAGATAGATAGATAGATAATAACGATTAAATCGACGTTTTTGTTCTGTACATCTTCCAAATTCACATATCATTTCCAAGTCTGGGAAACCATTCTCAGAATAGGACTGAGTGTGAAACAAGTGCAGCTCCAGTCCTACACACCCTAACTTGCAGGAGCCTCTATGAGTGCTAGAAGTCATCAAGAGATTATTCAGTTTACTGCTATGAGATTTTTCAGATAGTAGCATAGAAAACTGGAGCCCTGGTGGACCTCAGTGTACCTCCTGAGTTAAAGAGACAAAACTGAAAGTGTGACTACACCAAGGTATCAAGCATTCACAGTGTACAGTACCAAAAAAGAAAAAGCTATGCAGAGAGAAAACTTGGGAGATCTGCTGGGAATCCACCTCAAATATTCCCGAGTACTGATCAATGCATATCTATGAGAAAAGTGCAAAAAAGCTGGGAAAGAACCACCTTAAATAAATAGACAGGCCATCACCAATGTTCAAGAAAGACCAGGGATAATTCCTCTTCCCAATAGCCAGATCTGAAAACCTTATGATCATATGACATTATGATGGGGTACTCAGAGGAATAATTAGCCCTAGACTAAATGATCCAGCCTAAAAATCACAAAGGGATCAAACTGTTTCTAAGAAAATTGTATCCTAGAATAAAGATCAGGAAGATTTATAGATATTTAATACATTTAGAACTCAGCAAGTTAACATTAATAATGTCTGGCATCCAATCAAAGATTATGAGGCATGCAAAGAAGCAGGAAAACATGACTCATAAGGAAGGGGAAAATCTAGCATTGTGTTAAACATTTACTAAATGCTCAATGAATGTTTGCTGAATGAATAAGTGACTGCCTGAATCATAGAAAACAAATTTGTGTCAATATTCTTGCTCAGTAAGAGTATTTGTTTACCTATTTTTTGTTTGTTTGTTTTTTGGCTAAAATTCTTGTCATGTATCTTTTTTGTATATATATATATATATATATATAAATATATATATATGTTATTGAAGTATAGTCAGTTTACAATGTTGTGTCCATTTATGCTGTACAGCATAATGCTTCAGTCATACATGAACATGCATATATTCATTTTCATGTTATTTTTCACCATAACTTACTATAAGATACTGAATATAGTTCCTTGTGCTATACAGTATGAACTGGTTGTTTATCTATTTTATATATATATTAGTTAGTATCTGCAAATCTCGAACTCCCAGTTTATCCCTTCTCACTCTCTTTCCCCCTCTGGTAGCCATAAGTTTGTTTTCTATGTCTGTGAGTCTGTTCCTGTTTTGTGAATAAGTTCATTTGTCTTGTTTTTAGATTCCACATATAAGTGATATCATATGGTATTTTTCTTTCTTTTTCTGGCTTACTTCACTAAGAATGACAATCTTCAGGTCCATCCATGTTGTTGCAAATGGCATTATTTTATTCTTTCTTCTGGCTGAGTAGTATTCCATTGTATAAATATACCACAACTTTTTTTATCCATTTATCTGTTGATGGACATTTAGGTTGTATTCATGCCTTGGCTATTGTTTATAGTGCTTATATGAACATTGGGATGCATATATATTTTTGAATTAAGTTTCTCTCTGGGTATATACCCAGGAGTGGGATTTCTGGATCATATGGTAAGTCTGTTTTCAGTCTTTTATTTTTTTCAGTCTTTTAATCTTTTAAAATGTCAATCTCTCTACCAGATGCCAGCCAAATATTTCAGCATCTATCACAGTTATGGACCATATTGAACAGAAAATAAATATTTATTAAATGAGAAAATGAAGGAAGGAAGCAGAAAAAGAAGGAATAAAAATAATAAAATACTTTTTTGCTGGAGTTCACAACAAATTATCTATTCATCATTTCTTATATATAGGAACTTTTATCACTTCAACAGTATTTTCTTGTCTAATTGAAGATGACTTCTAGGATTTAGATGATACCTGATTTGTGCATTTTGAATCTAATATAACAGAGCTTTAGAGTAATGGTCTTCATAATTTAGAGATGGATGTAATTTTCTTTTTCAGTGTTTCCAATGTTTTCCTGCTTTACCATTTTTTAACTACATGACAAATTATAACTCCATTTTGCAAGTAACTATTTAATTGCTAATAAAAGCAGCAGGTTTTTCTGGAGTCATTAGGAGTTAAATAATTCAACAAAAAATCCTACCAATGTGTTAATTTAAGTATGCTTTTTTAACAAGTTTGACAGTTGTTACTTTAGTTCCAGGATTAAAACATAGATCTGATTCCAATATCTTATCCTTTCCTGCCACAATCTTACAGTCTCTTCCATCACTGAGAGCCACCAATCATCTGAAACAGCAATATAATATGTGCCTCAAGAAGTTTTGAATTTCACTACAATTTCAGAATGAATTTGACTATAAAAAGTCATCCAAAAATAGTTTTATCTGTTCCCATATGATATGCCTTACAAGTCTTTTCTAGGATTCTGCTGAGTCCTAGTATTAAAAAATAGTAATAGAAAAAAGAAACAATGGAGATAAAAACAATGGATACTTTAAAAAATAGTAATATTCTTACTTATAAATCAGAATTAAACTTGTCTCTATCTTAAATTAGAATATTTATTGTCTTTCAGAATCAAATTTTATTTTCTTAAATCTCAATATAATGTTCACTTAGTTCCCTATTTTTTCTTTAAACTACAGAACATTCTTTGATATAAAATATATGATTTAATTTGTACTTTATGCAAATAGCATTATTCCATACCTAGAGAGATTTCTTAAGTCTTTTTTTTTCTATTTAATAACTCAAAGTGGCCATAGAATTTTACAACCATAGTTTTGATAAAGACAATTTCACTTTCTCTGCTTAAAAAAAATTACAAATACATACTGGTGGCATAAGAGGGGATGACAAACAATACTATTTTTAATTTTAATTATTCATAGTTACTGATTTTAAGGAAAATAATGCATTCTAAAATATTACATAATCTTTCATTTCTATTAATTTTCTATTTCTTCACTTACTACTTAGAATTTGTTTCAAATTACTAATATTTTGTGTAATTAAAATTAATTTTACTTGCCAATTACTGAACATATTGCTTTTTTGAATAATAATTCAAAATAAGATTTTCTGTGTTCCCAGTTTGAAGACCACAGAAATTTCTAAGTTGTATGGGTAGTAAACCTTTCAAACAGTGTAAAAAAATATATCTTGCTCTTCAATCTTGATGACATTATATAATTGTCTTGTGGTTTCTAGAGTGGATTCATAACAGAGGGATATAGGAGCTATCTGTCAAAAGGTATGAAGAATTGCTAGAAGTTTTTTGTTAAAGGCCAATATAAATTTCTAGGACTTAGTCAATAAAATAAGAAGACCTGTTGTATGAAATCACACACTGCTTTAAGCTTTGTAGGAAAAATAACTCAATATTAGTCAGAAATTCTTTACTTACATCACTACCATTTTGCATAAATACTTATTTAGAAGATATATTGATGAAAAGTTTTATTTCTGTACATTAAAATGGTCTTATATCCAATCTTAGAGTACATTTATGTTAAATATTTGAATATCCAGAAGCAGGGGATGGAGGGTGGGAGAAATGGGTGGAGTGAAGGAGGTTAAAAGATAAAAAGAAAGTAAAAGGAGTTGATGTAAAACAGACCTAAAAATTTTGAATCATATTCAAATTATTGATTTTATATATATGTTTACCTATATGCTAAAAATAAACTTTATTTTACTTCATTAAAAAATTAAAGGGCTTTTGGAACATGGACCCATCAAAAGTAAAATAAAGCAACTAAAAAGAAGGTGATCTTATCTTCACTCTTGAGTTATATTTATGTTAAAATTTTGAATGTCCTTCTTTTCTCATTTCATTTATGTTTCAAAAAAAAGGGCTTAGTGAATCTCTTCAGACAATATTTCAGAGAAATTCATCAGTATCTATTTCCCATCCTGGGGCTGGAGGGTTAGAACCACTCTTAGTCATCTCCACAATTGTTACTATTCACTGTGCCCAAATCACTTGTGCACAGATCCACATTATCAGATTTAGAAGGGCCAAGGTGAATGGACAGATTTTCTGTCACTTCAGTTAGCGTGGGTAGATGATGTGTCTTCAGGCTTCAGAGTGCTCAGTCCTTTGTGGGTCATTCTCATTTTGTCTGGAGGCATATATCCTGCCAGAGGAGATGAAACCTCACAGTGTCATCGCTAATGAACTTGAGTTAGTCATTCACCACCCCTTTCCCACTTGCCATTTATGTTACCAGAACAAGTATGCTTTGTAAGCCTCATTCAAATTTAGTTTCATTTTTAGAAATGCCTGAAAAATAAGATTCTTGGCTGAAGAGTCATTGGAGTAAGCATATATTTTGATCTTTCTATGTGGAAATTTCTACATTGAACTATCTAAGCTTTTAAGATGAGATCACTGAAATTTTCATATTAACAAGTTTTCCAAATAATCTAGCATTCTGAATCCATATGTGCTTTAAAATGTTTGCAAGGAAAATAGACATGAGATATATAAATGCTCTTAAAAATACACAAGGGAAAGCTTTTGTAAGGGAACAACTTGTCCTGAAAATGTTAATGTTTGATTATTCACTCTCTCATCATCTTATCCTTCATTGCTGTAACTGTTCTTAGTATTTTCTCTCTCTAGCATTTTCCACTGACACTAGCTTTCACAAGGTAGGAAGATTACTTTGGAAGAATTTAATACTGCTTGTTGGGTGATAGCCAACTCTAACGACCGTAAGTGCCCAAGTTGTGAGCACAGGTGGAGAAGAGGCTGTGGTGTCAGTTCTTGGGTTTGCTTTGGCTGCACCACATTCTAACCGTGTGACCTAGAGGAATGTGCTTAATTTCTCTATGCCTCCATGGCTTCATTTCTAACCTATAATGAATAATAGTACCAAAAACGTAGGCTGTTTTGAGGTTAAATGAGATAATGCCATGCTTTGCAATAGTAAATATTCAAATACCATTATTATTGATTCTATTGCTAATAGTTTTGGTAGTCTCTGCTTCTGCTCTTTCCACCCTGAGGAAATCTGTGCTTCCTGAGGATGCAGTAGTCTGTTTAAATATTAAAACAAATAATGTCACCCCTATGCTTGAACTATCCAGGGGTTCCTGGACATTTAGAAAAAGTTCCAAACCCCTTACCATGACCTAAAATGTCATGGTGATCTGTCTCCAGTCTGTTTCCTAATGCTTAGTTCTCTGGTCACAACAGCCTTCTGCTTGCCTCTCTAGCACACCAAGGTATTCTTACCAGAGAACTTGGCACTAGTTCATCTCTTTTTTTGGAGCACAAGATGTATGCATGACTCACCATTATTTTCCCTTAGGCCTCAGCTCTGATGTTAGAGAAATCTCCTTAATCACCATATTGCCTTGGGTTCCTTCCTTCATAGAATTTAACACTAGCTAAAATTGCCTATGTATTATTTGTTTGCTTTCCCTCCCAATAGACTAAAATGTCCACAGGTGTAGGGACATTTTCTATCTTAATTTCTATCTCTAATGCCATAATGGCACTTGATAAATATTTGCTTAATGGCTGAATATGTAATTGTAGCTCAATGCAAAGGTGATGCAATTTATGATAATTCAGTCAAAATTCACATTAGAGTGAGAATTTCTATGGCAGAAGGAAATATCTCCAGGCTTAAATAGGAGTATTTAATTCAAACTTTATAATTCCTTTCTGTCAGGGGTGTGCAAACTTGTTTTGTTTTTGTTATTTTTTAAATCACATGTGATCACATAGGACTCAGAAACTAAGTTCCAAGTCAAGAAGTCTGTGAATATATGTAAAGGCTATAAGACAACAGAATTTTTATGAAGAAAAGCCTAGATACAGCTAAAAAGATCTGGTCTCTGAGACATTGCTCTAAATAAAACTTTCCGCTCTGTCATAATTACTCTTTCCATCCAGAATCCACACTCTGACTCATCCTACTCAATAGCTTTGCAGCAAGGTTGGTCCCTCCTTTAATTTTCTCTATTCTTGAACACTGTCTTATCACTTATGCTATTGATATTGGCATGAAACAAGACACATTCAAAATTGGAAAGTTGAGGAAAGATGAATAAGGAAACTATTTTCTAAAAAGCAGAAGGACTGGTGCATATGTTGTAGCTCTTTTTTTTTTTTAACTCTAAAGTATAGTCAGTTACAACGTGTCAGTTTCTGGTGTACAGCATAATGTCCCAGTTGTGTGTGTGTGTGTGTGTTTGTGTGTATACACACACATATATTTGTTTTCATTTCTTTTTCATTAAAGGTTATTACAAGATATTGAATATAGTTCCCTGTGCTATACATAATAAGTTGGATTTTTATCTATTTTTATATATAGTGATTAACATTTGCAAATCTCAAACTCCAAAATTTATCCCTTCCCACTTCCTTTCCCCTGGTAACCATAAGACTGTTTACTGTTTGTGAGTCTTTCTATATTGTAGATGAGTTCACTAGTGTCCTCTTTTTTCTTTTTTGTTTTTCTTTTAGATTCCACATTTGAGTGATATCATATGGCATTTTTCTTTCTCTTTCTGTCTTTCTTCTCTTAGAATGACCATCTCCAGGTCCATCCATGTTGCTGCAAATGGCATTATTTTATTGTTTTTTATCACTGAGTAGTATTCTGTTGTATAAATATAGCACAACTTCTTTATCCAGTCATCTGTCGAGGGGCATTTAGATTGCTTCCATGTCTTGGCTATTGTATATAGTGCTACTATGAACATTGGGGTGCATGCATCTTTTTGAATTAGAGTTCCCTCCTACATCTCTTAACAGTGCTGAGATTTCACAACCCCTAGACCTTAAAGTATAAGGGGAGGGAGCAATTATCAGATGCCAATGCTTGGAGAGGGTAGTCAGACCACAGCTGGCCTTAAGGACATTCAGAGAATTGACTGCACCTTAATGAGTACAGAACCAGGGAATAAATAGCCCATCTCACTTTTCCCAACCTCCAGAGGAATATCTCCTGCTGGTGCCTCTCCTTGGCCTGAAGAGACAATCCAGAGAAATAATCCCTCCCTCTCTGCCCTCCTCCAACAGGATGGAGTACAGATGAGAGAAAGTAGGTTTGAATATACAAAAAGAAGACATGTAGCACTTATTCTTATTCTGTCCCTCTATAGTTTGGACCCACCTCTGACTAATTTAAAATGATACCTAAATCTGGCACAGGCTTTGTGATTGAAGCCCTTTTTGAGACTCCATTGTGCTCTAATTACTACATTCTCTGTACTTCCCACTCTCCACTCTGCTGATCATCAGTGCTTCCTCCTGTAGGTTATGTCCTTTCTATTGTTGCAGCAACATGTGTTACAGCTCAGTGTTGCAGCTCAGTTGTGACAGCAACCTGGATCTGGGTGTGAGACCGAGCAGCACTCAGAAGGTTGGAGAACTCAGTTTTATTACACCAATGGGCTCAGAGCAGTTAACACTCCAAGCTCTGGACCCCATCTGTAGGTTTACACAGGCTTTTATAGGCTGCCAGTCTATACATCACACTATCATATACAAATAAGGTGTAACAAAAGTGACTAATTAGGAATGAGCTTTGTAGAAATAGACCAATCAGGAGTGATAGAAATGGACCAATCAGGAGTGATAGAAATGGCCCAATCAGGAGTTAGCTCAGGGAACCAACAGAATCTTAGAGGTAAGTTCCACTTTCCTAGAAGTAAGTTGTTTCAGAGGCAAAAAGTGAGATAATGCTGCCAGGCCACAGAACCAGATGGTGCTGGCAGGAGAGTATTGGCCCTGCCTGGCGGTCCTGCCAGTCTTTTTCATGGGGCTTCCCACCTCACTACAAGACCATGTGCTAACCTCAACCAGAAAGAATGGAGAAGCATAACATGCAATACATCTTAAAGGACTTCTACATTTTCTTTTTTCTTCCAAACTCTTCAGGGAAGTAATCTATTACTTTTGCTCCTATTTTCTTATCATCCCCTCTGTTCTTTACTTTGCCAATCTAACATTTTTCCATTAAATTCTCAAACACTCACTAAAATTACTGTAAGTTCAGCTTACCTCTAAGTAAATCACATGATCTTTCCTCAATTTTCTATCCTTCTTTCTCTGTCTCCAAAAGCACTGTAATCTTCAAGGACTCCTCCCTCTGCAATATTTTTTATGTACTATGGTTTAATTTTACCCTACTTCTGAATAGTTTCAGTTCTTCTTAATTCCATGACTTCACATACTTTTATTTGGTATCTTGCTTGCTGGCAGAGCCTCCAACTCCATTTTAAAACAACTAAATAATTATTTCCTTCCACTTGATCTGCTCTCAGGCCTGTTTTTATTTTTCTTTAATCTCAGTTTATACTTTGGCTGTCTTTCTAGCATTAGGGGAGGAAAAAATCATCTCACTAGCTATTCTACCAAACCATTTGGTAGCCAAATTTTGTTACATTTTCTTTTGTCCTATCTCCACTATCAATTTATATTATTATCACCACCCTACTGGACATAAGCTTTCATATTTCTTGCTTGGAATTTTGAGGCCACCTAATGTATTTCCTTCCCTACAAATTATTTCCCAACCCACTGGGAAAGAACCAAATTATCACTGGCCAGAACCATATTATAAAATCACTGAACTTCTAAAAGTAATTCCTTTGAGAAGAAATTTTCAATGGAGCTTCTATTGCGTTCTGAATAAATATCTCCAGCATTAATACATGTAAACAATTTCCCAGAGAACCTATAACTCTCTAGTTGATGTTTCATGTTTATTTGACATAAAATCCAAAGAACAAAACTTAACATTACATTAGTTAAAATGAAAATACTAATAATTTTACTAAGTTAGTGAGAAAAAATCATTTTTAGAATGATTAGCCTGATATTTTAGTCATCCACATGATTCACTTTCTGATTTTTTGCTGACTGTGGAAGAGAGAAGGAAGCACTAAAATTTACATGGACTTATGAAATTTTTAAATTAAAATATTTTTATTCTTGTCAGTAATTAATTTTATGTTAACTTTTTTACTCTACATCTGTTTAAGTTCGTGGCAAGATGTAGTGTTTCAACTAAATTGAATATTTTAACTGCAAAATTATATCTTACTTATCTCATTGTGGATAAAGTTGGCTAAAAGTGTAATAAGGAGTGACTATAGTTTTGATATTAATTATAAATAATAGAATGGCACATATAAGAATTCTACAGAAGAGAACTTGGGTACTTCAATGCAAAATTAATTGTACATTGGAAAAATTTTAAAAAATCATTTCAAAATGAAACATCTAGTACAACTGCTTAATAGTAAAACATAGTGTGAGAATATTTCAAAAGACATTTGAAACCATCTATCATAAAAAATGACTCCATGTGGGTGAGTTAAATAATTTTTATTATTAAAATTAAATTTGCAATATATGAAATGAATTACATACTTATCACTACAAACATTACTTGAAGTTTCTAACTATGATTTAATATTGCTATGAGGTCTTGAAGCAAGAATTTTGCTCACATCTGTGTTCATTATAAATAATAAAATCCTTGCAAAATTAAACTTTTCCACCATCACATAATTGTTCTTGGAATTCTTTTATGAATCAAAAATGTATACTAATTCAATAGTGAATCATGATGTTGAATAACACTCAATAGAAACTTTAGGATAAGAATAACGTTAACATACCTGGATCTAGTTGCATTGTCAAACAGACATAATGCAAATTATCTTAAAACCTAGTCAATTTAATGTAAAGTTATATAAAAATAAAACAGTTATTAATCTAAAATAGTCATTCAGATGTGAATGTCTGCAAGTATAAAATGAAGACAAAAATATCTAATGGAACTATTGCTAGGAAATATATTTTTATCTTTCTGGTATTTTGTTATCTGATCATTCAGCCTGCCACCAGAGCATGCTCCATTAGCTAATTAGATTGGTTGAAATAAAAATTTAACTATGACCTTGACTAAAAAGATTCAAAACACTTTTCAATTATGCAGAAAAAAGTACTAAGTTAAAATTTTTGCCATGTTCAGCCGGCTGAAAATAACTGAATTTCAACTGGCCAAGGCCTATTGCCAAATATACATTTTTTTGCAGTGTTTGAAGTGTTAATAGTAGGTTTTGGAATGCTGTTAACTGCCAAGCATAACAATAATCACTATTCTGCTAAACTTTACAGACTGAACTGCATAGGACTTGCTGTGAACTCCAATGTTAATTTTACCATCAAGTAATAGTGGTCAAAATTTGACAAGAGGTTCTCTCCATATAAAAAAATATAATAAATCCATGGCAATAGTGCTTTAGTTTTTCAAAAAAAAAGATATACCTTTTAATTCATTTTCTCTAGTTAATGAATTTATAAAATAAGAAAATCAGATTTTTCTCCTAACTAACTAAAAGAAGAAAATAATTTGTAAGGTTAATTGATTTACAAATATGCATACAGATATATAGAAACCAAAAGTCAGGACCTAGGCTTCTTGACATCTTGTTTCTCTCAAAAAGCAACAAAGCCTGAAGGAGAATGGATACATTCTCTCAAAGAAGATTTTATCATCATCACCTCCAGAAACTGTTCCACTGATAGGTTCAATACAACCGACATTTTTTACTTTGTTACCATGGACATTTTCTAACTATTGGCTACTCACCCCCATTGTTTCTTTTTAGGGTATGTGAACAGCATGACTTTCATCTCTCTCTCTGCATTCCTTCCATAGTGTTCTAGTGGCACTACCTTTCCTTCAAGGGGCTCAACCCAGATCCTCTGACCTCTGTAATGGTGGTCATAACAATTGCTGTATGTCCATCTGGAATTTAGTAAATCCCATATTGCCCAGCAAATGTTTGTTATGGCTCACATAAGTAAGATAATTGCTGATAATACTGACTTAGAGAATCAGGACAAATAAGCTCTGATTGCCTTCTTACTTCATCTCTTAATAAATATAGCTTAAAGAATTTTACTATGACCAAGGTCAAACACAGACTGTTCATAAGCTCAATAAAAAATACAACATAATTTCCTGGAACCCAATATTAAGAAGAACATTTAGGATCCTGAAAAATAGTAAGGCATCAGTTTGCCACTCCTTTTGTCTTTCTTTAACCTCCTGGAAACTCACATTCTCTCTTACCTCTTTCTCTAAGTGCATCTACTTCGTTGTTTTTCTGATGATCTACTTCTCCACTGACTTATCTAATTATACATGGCCAATCGTGGCTTTCTTAAAATGATATATTAATTGTTTGTTCATAATGATATTGGGTTGGACTTTCTCATTAAGTCAACCAGTTTTCATGTCTCAATTTTACTTCTTAGAAGAAAATCTGATAATACAACTTGTGTTGAGCCAGTTGCCTCACACCCTGACTCTCTTCAGCCATATCCAGTGTTGCGTGACCAAGTGATATCAAGGGTTTCATCCTCTGGGCTTCAGAGAAGGCTGTTATCTCTTATGGTGAAGTGGTGGAATTGCAGTGTCACTAGTATATTAACTTTCAAAACTGGCAAAGATGTTTTAAATGGCTAGAGTGCAGTTAATTTGGGACTAGAGTAACAGTGATTCTAATAAAATACTTTCATTTATGAATTGGTACTAATTTTCTGGAAGAAAAAAATGCAGTAAAAATAATCACATATGTTGATCCAGTAATTCATTTCCAATGCTTCAGTGTTAAAAAAAAGGCAGAGTTGAGCAGCAAGATTTATACACGATGCTAATATTGTAAATACTGAATGATATTTACAATATGTGAAAGCTGGAAATTACCTAAAATTGCAAGAACAGAGACATTATTTAAATATTTTATGTGGAATTCTTTGCAAGTTAAAACAATAAATTATATGGAATTCAATGCAGATTAAAATAATAATTTAAATGAGCATTTAATGATAGATGAAATGCTAAAATACATTTAAGGTGAAATAGAGGACACATTTGTTTATATGCTGGAGTGAAATGAATAAATAAATGTAGTGCTCAGAAGGATGGCAACACATAGTAAGTACTACATATTCAATTTTGCCAAAATTGGGTTTTTGTGTGAATGTAAATGCATAGATGTGCATAGATATATATGTAGAATTAGGAAAAATGTTCATACCTTCAAAATCTCCATACTTTTCAACTAGAAAATGGAATGAAATATTTATTTAATTCTGATGCATCTCTTCCTTGCCTGGTGTAGTAATGCTCTCAACCTTTCTCACCTAAACTCTGACTTAGTATAAAATAGCTTAGCAGTACAAGGAAGACAATCTGTGATACCATGAGTTCTGAGACATATAATTCCAAAAATTGTATTGAAGACATGGGAAGAAAAAGAAAGAAATCTGATAACTGGAATATGGGTTTTCTCTGAGTGATTCTCAAATATCTATAACATGGTGCCATTAATGACACTGGAAAGGGGAAAATATCCCCAGTGAAGTTAAAGGATATAGTCTAAATTTCCCATCACACATGCAATTTTTCAAATTATTTGTCTTATTTTATCTTAAAATTTCATAAACTTTTACTATTCTGAATCATGTGTGTGAATATTTTAGTACTTAATATTAAATTTAATTGTTTTAAAAACAATGTGTCTTTTGAAAAAAACACTGTTATGTGAAATTTACTCTTAAGAAAGATTAGTAGAGACATATTCATCCTTTAGGCTATATCATGTCTGGGACACCATCACGTGACCTCAGTGGTAATAGTGCATTCCTTTGAGATGCACAGAGTTCCATTTTTTCAGATTCTATCAAAGGCATTAAAACTAAGTTAGCCTCAGATTATCCCAGCACAACAAAGAGAGTGTCTATTGACAGTTATGGAGTAAAGCCAAATTTGTTGCATAAAAGAAAAAAATAGAAATCCATTCTAACTCATTCAAGGATAGGGAAAATAAAAATAAGCTGAATGTCACTACTGAAATTTTGCCTTGAAGATTGCATTACATGTAAATATGAAATGAAACAAGTTTATGCACTCAAATAGGGAAGTGCAATATGAAAAAAAAACTCAGCAAACAATAAAATCATCTATACTAAAATATGTATATATTTTAGGTCACATTTTAAAACTTAGTTCAAATTCTAAGATTTATTCTGTGTGTGTGTGTGTATGTGTGTATATTAGCAGTCCTCACTTTACACAATAGTGCAGAACCACAAAAATAATCATGCCTACTAAAACCATGTAAAGCAATCTTTATAATCAATAGAGAAGTTGCAATTGTTTTGCCACATTTTTCTTGCTTCAGACAATCATTTCAAATATGTTTGTGTAACAAGCAACTTTGGAAGATAAAGATATGGATGGTCTACTACTAAAGGAAATTTATTTATTGTTCAGTTGAGTTTCATGGTGGGTTAGCAGGTCCCTCTATAAGATGGGTTTCCTAAACTCAAGATTCTTCTGTAGCACATCCTACTGTGTGTATGGAAATCACCTGGCCCTCATCTTACTCTCCTGTGGGAACTAAGACTCAAGGAAGCAACACAACAGTGGTACTCTAATAACTGCTATTATAGTAAGTAAAATATAGTCTTTTGTCACTGAATAGGGAACCTCCTGTCTCTTGCTAGAATCTATTAAACTGTAGCAAGATAAATCCTTAGCTGCAGGTAAGGCAAAAATCTCAGAGCCTTTTCAATTCTTAATAAACATCCCAATTCCTTAAATACACTTAGCATAAATGTAATAATAATCAGAAATTGAAACTATATAAAATCTACAAACAAATTTATGTATAAAGGAACAAAAATCCTAAATAAAAATCACCAAATATATTTCAGATTAATTCCATTCATATTATAAAATAATATATTGTATTTTAATCATGTGCACTCTGGAAATATAAGGATAGGACTAAGGTAGAATTACATTTGGTATAGCCATATTAATAATCCTCCCAAAATGTTTATAAAATATAGCATCAGTTACTTATTCCGAATATTAAAATAAAATATATAGTATCTTTTTGAACTATTTTAAGATAAATACATATATTGCGCAGACAGAATATCTAAGGGAATTAGTAAATGACTAAACAGCTAAGGAAGAAATTGCTGGAAGATTTACACTGAGAAAATAGGACTAAGAGTCCACTGTCATTTATATCAGTCAAAATATTAACATTTTAGAAAGCAATTATAAGACATTATTAGGGAGATTTGCAGAGATGGTGGAGTTCAAAGACCCTGAGCTCACCTCCTTCCATGAACACATCAAAATTACAACTATTTACAGAGCAACTATTCTCTTTACAGAGATTGATTTGAGGACTAGCAGGAAAAAATTTCCACAACTGAAGATATAGGAAAGGAACCACAATGAGATGGGTAGGAAGGGTGAAGATGTGGTAGAGTCGAGACTCACACTCCCAGGTAAGTGACCCATAAACGGGAGGATAATCACAATTACAGAGTTTCTCCCCAAGGAGCAAGAGATCCAAGCTCCACATTGGGATCCCCATCCCAGGGGTCTGTACTAAGATGTGCACCCAGAACATCTGGCTTTGAAAGCCAGCGGGGCTTATATTTAAGAGAGATAGAGGGCTGAAGGAAACAGAGACTTCACTATTAAAGGGAGTACACAAAATCTCACATGCTATGAGACCCAGAGCAGAGGCCATAATTTGAAAAACACCAGGGTCAGCCATACTTGCCTATCTTAGATAGTGTCATGGAGAGGCAGTAGGCATTGGGACTCACCTGGAGACATAGACACTAGTGGTAAATATGTTGTGGAGCTCATCCCACCATTAGGACACTGGTGCTGGGAAGCACCATTTTGGAGTCTTCCCTCTAGATTATTAGAGCCAGGACCTGGCCCCACACACCAGCTGTTCAGTGCCCAGCTTGCCTGGGAACACCAGGGCAAGAAGTCAGATATATAGAGATAGAGCCTCACCCACGAGCAGATCAGCAAGATCCATAAGCATGAGACCACCAGCCACCCCAGGACCAGTCCTGCCCACTGGCCAGCAAGCACCAGCCCTGGAACCTCTAGACCCCCTATTCAGTGACTGCAGAACCTGGCTGTACACACCAGCAGATGGGCAAGCCCTGGGACCCCACTGGGCCACAGCAGCCATCCATTATGGGACCTGACCCCATCCATTGGTGGACTAGAACAAGGACCAGGACTTCCAGGCCATGTGGCCAGCCATGTGAGAACCAAGGCCCACCCACCAGAAGTCAGCACCCTCTGCACAAAGCAGGGCTTGACATCCACCTGGGCCAAGGTCCAGCCACAATCACCAGCATACCAAGAATAGTTGACCCACCACAGCAGAAGGGTCCACTCAACCCACATAGGTGAAACCCATAGAGCATATAGCTTTGTTTAACAGAGGCTAGTGTGCCTCTGGGCTCCATAGGATGTCTCCTACATGGAGAAACATAACTAACCTACCTAATACATGGAAATAAAAGAATATCCAAGAAAAATGAGATGACAGTAGAATATTTTTGAAAAAAATAACAAGATAAAACCTGATAAGAAGAGCTAAACAAAGTAGACATAAGCAATCTACCCATCAAGACTTCAAGGTAGTGATCTTAAAAATTCTCAACAAACTCAGGAAAAAAAATGGATGAACACAGTGGGAAGTTTAAGAAAACGTTAGAAATCAAACAGAGCCAAAGAATGCATTAAATAAATAAATAAATAAATACATAAATAAATAAATAAATAACTCTAGAAGGAATCAACAGTAGATTAGATTATACAGAAGAATGTATCAACAAACCAGAACACAGTGTATTGAAAATCTTTCAAGCTGAATAGAAAAAAGTGAAAAAATTGAGGACAGTTTAAGAGACCTCTGAGACAATATCAATTATAGTAACATTTTCAAAATGTTCCAAAAAAGAGAAGAGAAAGAAAGTGGCAGAGAATATATTTGAGGACATAATAGCTGAAAACTTCCCTAATGTGGGTGAGGAAATAGACATCCAGGTCCAGTAAGCACAGAGAATCTGAAACAAGATCAAACAAAAAGATTCACACAAAGACAGATTGTAATTAAAATAATAAAACTTAAAGAAAGACTATTAAAAGCAGCAAGGAAAAGCAACAAGTTATGTACTAGGAAACTAACCTGAGACAGTCAACTGACTTTTCATCAGAAACTTTGCAAGACAAAAAGGGAGTGGCATAAACTATTTAAAGTGATGAAAGAGTAAAACTTACAACTAAGATAGCTCTACCCAGCAAAGTATCATTCAGATTTGAAGGAGAGAAAAAGAGTTTTACAGACAGGCAAGAGTTCACTACTAAACTGGCTTTATGAAAAATATTAAAGTGACTTCTCAAAGCAAGAAAAAAAAGCCACAACTAGAAAATGAAAATTATGAAAGGAAAGCTCTCACTGATAAAGGCAAATATAAAGGAAAAGTAGTAGATCAACCACTTATAAAGCTAATAGTTTAAAAGAAAAAGTTGTAAAATTATTGAATATGCATAAGAAATACTTAAGGGATACACAAAACTAAAAGATGTAAAATATGATGTGAAAAACATTAAACATGTATAAGGTAAAAATGCAGGATTGCTAAAATGTTTGAACTTAAAAGATCATCAACTTACAATAATCAATTACATAAATATGTTTCTTATATAACTCATGGTAACTACAAAGCAAAAATCTACAATAGATAAACACACAAAAAAGAAAAAAGCACCCAAACATAACACTAAAGACAGCCATCAAGTCACAGGGAAAGAGACCAAAAGAAGAAGAAAAACAAAACAAAACAAAAAAGAACTACAAAAAACCCCCAATCAGTTAATAAAATGAAAATAAGTACATATCTATCAACAATAGCTTTAAATGTAAATGGAATAAATACTCCAATCAAAAGACATAGAGTGGCTGAATGGATATAAAAAATAAGACCTTTATATAAACTATCTACAAGAGATTCACTTCATATATAAAGACACAAGCCAAAAGTGAGGGGATAGAAAAAAGGTATTTCATGCAAATGAAAACATAAAGAAAGTCATGGTAGCAATGCTTATGTCAGGAAAAATAAACTTTAAAACAAATTCTGTAACAAGAGACAAGGAAGGACATTACATAATAATCAAGGGTTTAATCCAATAAAAAGATATAACAATTGGTGATATTTATATACATTCAACAAAAGAGCACTTAAATTCATAAAGCAAATATAAAGAGATAAATTGACAGTAACATAATAATAGGGGATTTTAACACCTCACTTAGATCAATCCAGACAGAATCATTCAGAGAGAAAATCAATAAGGAAACACTAGCCTAAATTGACACATCAGACCTGATTGACTTAACAGATATGTACAGAGCATTCTATCCAAAAGCAGCAGAATATACATTCTTTCAAGTGCACATATAACATTCTCCAGAATAGATCACATAGTAGACCACAAAGTAAGTCTCAGTAAATTTAAGAAGATTGAAATCATATCAAACGTCTTTTTCCAACCCCAGTGCTATAAGATTCAAAATTCAGTACAAAAAAAAACCTGCAAAAAAATACAAACACATTGAAACTAAACAATATGCTACTAAACAACCAATGGGTCACAGAATAAATCAAAGAGGAAATTAAAAAATATCTGGAGATAGATAAGCAACAAGAATTTACTGTATAGCACAGGGAATTACATTCAGTACTGTAATAAACTATAATGGAATATAATCTTCAAAAATACTGAATTATTATGCCATACATCTGAAATTAATATGATATTGTAAATGAACCATACTTCAATAAAGAAAGAATCTCTGTTAAACAAGATTCAAAATGAAATCTTTCTTGAGATTCAAAGCTAAGAAAATATCACTTGTCTTAAAAATGCATTGTCTAAAATACTTAACACATTGTATGCAAAGGTGATACTTAATAACTATTATTTTAATACCATGAAAAAATACCTGAAGAAAAATTAAAACAGAAATGCAACATTCCAAAATATATGGGATACAGCAAAAGAAGTATTGAGTGGGGAGTTTACAGTAATAGAGACCTAATTCAGGGAAAAAAAAAATCTCAAGTAAACCACCTAGCCTTAAACCTAAAGAAACTAGAAAAAGATGAATAAACAAACAAAAAGTTAAAGAGAGGAAATAATAAAGATCAGAGCAGAACTAAAGAAATAGAGAATAAAAAATAGAAAAGATCACTGAAACTAAGAGTTGGTTCTTTGAAAAGATAAACAAAATTGGTAATCCTTCAACCAGATACATAAAAAAAAGAGAGACAGTAAGAGAGGGCTGAAATAAATATAATCAGAAATGAAAAAGGAGAAGTTACAACGAACATCACAGAAATACAAGGGTCATAATCATTACCACCAATGATTATAAGCCAATGAAATGAACAACCTGGAAAAAACGTACAGTTTCCCAAAATTGAACCAGAAAGAAATAGAAAGTATAAACAGACTAATTACCAGTAATGAAATTGAGTCAGTAGTTTAAAAGCAACCAAAAAGCAAAAGTCCATGACCAGATGGCTTCACAGGTAAGTTCTACCAAATATCTTAAAAAGAGTTAGTGTTGATCCTTCCCAAAGTATTCCAAAAAATTACAGAGAAAGACATGATTCTGCTTTTGCACAATGAAGGAAACTAGCTACAAATCGAAAAAACTGTCTTTTGAATGAGAGAAAATATTTGTGAATGATAAACCTGATAAAGGGTTAATATCTAAAATATATAAACAGCTCTCACAACTGAACATTATAAAAACATACACCTCAATTAAAAAATGGGCAGAGCACCTGAATAGACATTTTTCCAAAGAAAATGTACAGATGGCCAACAGGCACATCAAAAGATGCTCAACATCACTAATAATTAGGGAAATGCAAATCAAAATCACAATGAGATAACACCTCTCATCTGTCAGAGTTGCCATTATCAAAAAAACAACAAATAATTACAAGCATTGGTGAAGTTGTGAAGAAAAAAGAACCCTCTTGCACTGTTGGCACTATTGTAAATTGGTGCAGTCACTATGGAAAACAGCATGGAAGCTGCTCAAAAAATTAAAATTAGAAGTACCATAAGACCCAGTAATTTCATTCCTGTTTATTTATCCAAAGAAAATGAAAACACTAATTCAAAAAAAATATAGACTCCTATGTTCATTGCACATTATTTATAAAAGCCACAATATGCAAGCAACCTAAGTGCCCCTCAGTAGAAGAATGGGTAAAGGAGATGTGGTATGTATGAATATTATTCAGCCATAAAAAGAATGAAATCTGCCATTTGTGACAATACGTATAGACATAGAGTGTATTAGGCTTAGTGAAATCAGTCAGATAGAGAAAGATAAATACCACATGATTTCACTTATGTAGAGAATCTAAAAAATAAAACAAATGAACAAATATAACAAAACAGAAACAGAATCATACACATAACAAACAGGTTGTTGCCAGAGGGGATGATGGTTGGAAGATGAGAGAAAAGATGAGAGAGATTAAGGGGTACCAACCTCCAGTTACAAAATAAGTTAGTCACCAGTATGAAATGTACACTGTGGGAAATATAAGCCAATAATATTGCATCCTTGTACAGTAACAGATGGTAACTAGACTTAACATGGTGATCATTTTGTAATGTTTAGAAATATTGAATCACTGTGTTGTGCACCAGGAACTAACAGAGTGTTTTAGGTCAATTATATTTCAATAACAAACAAACTCAGGACAAAAAGAGATCAGATTTGTGGCTATCAGAGGCCTGGGAGTGGAGGAAGGGAAACTGGGTGAGGCAATTAAAAGGTACAAACTCACAGTGATAGGATAAATAACTACTAGGGATGTAATGTACAACTGGATTAATGTATTTTTTACTTTTATCTTGTATTTATATGAGGTGATGGATATTCACTGAACTTGTTGTGATAATCATTTCATAATATGTATGGAAGTAAAATCATCACACTGTACACCTTAAACTTATACAGTGTTGTATGTCAAGTATTTCTTAATAAAACTGGAAGGAAAAAAAAGTGAAATCAATTACCAAAATGAGCCTTATATATTGAAAAGAGAAAAAAATGTATTATTTTAAGATAATATCGCATGGTAGTAGAAGCAGCAAATACTACCTGTGAATTTAATAAAAAAATTTAAATGTTATATTTTGAAATAGAAAGTAAAGAAACAGAGGACTTTTCTCCCTCCTTAAAATAGTTGAAAATGAAGAGTAATCAGAATTTAAAGTTGGCATTATGAAAACTTAATACAAAACTAAAATTAAATGATTAGTCATTCTACTGTATACTACTTGGCATTTGAATTGCTAGTCATTCCTAAACTTACTAGTCTCATAATTTCATATTTTTTGTAAACTGGGACTTTCTCAATGTTAACTTCATTTTCTGTTCTTATTTTCAGTTAATATTAATAATTATTTTAGGATATTTTAAAAGATTACAAAATTCATACAGAAGGAAATTGAAACCATTCATGATTACATTATGCAAAGAAACATTTTTTATTACTTTACTCATAATAAAAGCAATACATTTTGACAACATAAAAATAAGAACCTATAAATAGAGCAGAAGACAAAATAACTTTAAAATCTCCCACAGCATATCTCTTAGAGATAACTAGCTTAACATTTTCATAAACTTTTGTCTACATAGTTTTTATGTATATATATTAGATGGCAATATTCTGCTCATAAATTGAATTTTTCACTTAACCATACATCATAAATATCTCTATATGCCAATGGATATTCATCTACAACATCATTTTTAACTGGATGAAAAGCATTGCATTTTATTAATGTACTATACTTTATTTAACATCTATCTATAAACATTAGTGGGTTGTTCCCTCAAGATTTTAATGTAATGAATAAGTCTACACTGACTCTTTTTCAGACCCAGGAGGCATATTGCCTAGGTTTTATAATCTCAGCTCCTGACTTCAAAACTTATTTCAAGAACTAATAATCATGTTGTTTCTCATAATTGCCTGCATTACAATCAGCCCCCATATCCTGTTTAGGGTCTTAAATATGACTGTGCAGCCACTGCCCCTTCAGAGAACTCAACAACTCATCCTGCAACAATAGGAGGACTTAACTCCAGTCCAGCCATAGACTACACACTCTAAAGAAACTCCTGATCAATACAGCCTCAACAGTGGTGACATATGAATGTCATGAATTGATGTCCTGTGGCCTGATTTCTTCTGCCCTTGTAAAAGCGGAGACTAAGAATGAGAAAAGGGACCCCTGACATCTGGGAACTGCTCTGGTACTGTCAAATAGGCCTCAGTTTTCTCCCATTGAATACAAAATAATTTACAGAAATCAACATCATAAAAGGCCACATGTTACCGTATGATTATGATGGATTGAGACCAAAACAAGACAAAATTCTATAATCAGGTCTAAACACAGACAAAAATCTGAACTTTGTCCAAACAACATCTCCCTATCCTGACTAATGAATGACTGCTCTTTCTTTACCAATTACACTTTGATCTCATTCTAGCTTTCCCTCTTTCTAGATTCACATAACCAATCGTAGAATCACCCCCACTTCCTGACAAGCATCCAATCCAGAACAAATTCCTCCTCCCTTAAGTCCTCCTGAAAATCACCCAAATCAAGAAAAGCCAAAATCCTGTAAATCCTTTTAATAGTCTGTCACTGAGATACCCCATGATGCCCCATGAAGTGAGCTTTTCCTCCATTATAGTAAATTCTGATCCCAAATTATTCAAAAGAAGCCATTGGAGAAAACTGACACTTTTAAAACACTGAGAACAATTTCTGACACATGATAAGTGCTTAATAAATGTGAGCTGTTATCATAGAAGGCACCTTATTGTAAAATGAAATGTATTAATTTAGAAATCAGACCTCATTCTGCACTGTCTTGACCAAATCCCAGCTTTCTCTAAACCTCCATTTCTTCATCTGTAATGTTAGTTACAACATGAAGAAAAATGAGTATTATTAGATGAAGCACTCATTTAATATTAATTTCCTTCTTATATATTCGTATTTGTTCTACACAATGTTCTATCCCATTTCTAAAACAGTAAGTTCATTCTCAGTGGAACAATACAATTATTTTCAGTTACAATAAGCAGAAACAAAGACATAAACAAACCCTTTAAATCAGGAGATCATTTATGCAGAACCAGTTTTTTCCCCCCATACAACTTGCTGCACATGTTTAATCAGAGAGTAAAAGAATGAAAGAGTGAACATGTAAATTTGCTCCTTGATCAAGACAGAGTGAGCAGAACCATGTGGAAATACGTCTTAGACATGGGGCAGCAATTTATCCTCAACCACTCTTAAATGTATTTAACACATGGTTTGATATCTTAAACATTCAACTCATATACAAATTTAATAACCATTTACTGCATAAAATGTTATACTTGAATATAAATACTATATATTTGTCAATGCACTAACCAAGGACATTAGTCATGAAAAGATATTAACATAAACTTTTCCTCTTTTTCCTTTTCCAGGTCCACTATAGAAAAAAAAAGAAAAAGAAAAGAAGAAAGAAGAGCTTTTTAAAGGGCCTTTCCTCCCATCAATAATTGAATAAAAGAATAGGAGACACAAAAAAGACAAGGACAATGGGCCATATTCAAATATAAAAAATAGAAATATACCTACAAAACTAAAATTCAGTGACTATATTCCATGAACATTTCAATTTTCTTACTTCAAATATCTTTAGGTTATCCATGCATGGTATACTAGTTTTTAGGTTTTAGGTTTTTGTTTTGTTTTGTTTTAAGAGACTGGCAGTCTTCTCCATTAGAAGAAAGAAAACAAACTCAGATAGAGGGCTAACATGAAAAAGAATCACAGTGAAGGATATTTTGTCTGATGGAAATCAAGGTTCAGTATAATATAAAATATCTAATTTGTTTAATTTTGACATGTTTTCCTTTTGGTTACTTAACAGAACACCTAACAAAACTTTAACTTCATAATTTATATTATCTCAAATTCTGGTGAAAGTAATGGAATAAAATATCAATTTCTGGATTTAATAAAACTTATGGATCTACTAAAATTATGAATTTAATCAGGAATAATTTAGGAAATAGAAAATAAATGTAACTGAAGAACAATTTTTAAAAAATTTATTGACGTGTTTTCACTCATCTGCATTTTGTAATATCTGGAATATTTGTGGTAGTTAAATTCTAACATACTGAAATATATATTCCAATTTATATGCATATACAATTGTATATTCTTTTTTTAAACTTTTTTTATTGAGTTACAGTCATTTTACATGTTTTGTCAAATTCCAGTGTAGAGCACGATTTTTCAGTTATACATGAACGTACATATATTCATTGTCACATTTTTTTTTGCTGTGTATATTCTAACATTGCCTGCCTCTACAATATATTTACATCAGTTTAAAATTATTCATTTATTTACACAGTTGTTAAATGTAGATTTTGTATTCTCTTTTATACATGTTCATAATTATTAAATTATTGTCTTTCTTAAAGTTTATGATTGAGTTCACAGTCACTTACTGTTCTTTTTATTGATTTTCCTACATATAATGAATGCCTTGTTGGTATTATCACATATGGATATATTTGAATGAAAAATACTAGTTAAACTTTGATATTAGTGTTTAGTGATTATCAGTTTGTGACTCATTGTAGTTTGGGAAGACTGTAAATAGTAAGACTTTAAAAAGTTGTCTAAGGAGTATGTAAATGGGAAAATAATCTTTATTGTGTGTTAATGAATCTCAGTACTTAGACCAGCTGTGTAAGAAGTCATGAGTTCTGTATTTTGTATAATGATATTATTTCTGACTCTGGAAATCCATTCTATCAACCTAATGAGAGATCAAAATAACTTCAGTTTTTCCTATGTTTCTTTTTCCTCCTCCTGGAATTGACCAAGAAATTGATTAAAAATTTAGGCATGACCCTCAGCTTGACTAAACTATAGACAGACTTTTTCCTGACTCTAGGTCCCTTCTCTGCCTTTTATTAGAGGATTTACTATAGAAAACTTGTAATTGTAAATTATTTCCCTACCCCTTTGAGACGTAAATTGTTTAAAAAAGCTTCTTGCCAGTTTCAAAATCCAGGAATGTCATTTTCAAAAAACTCGGAGCCATTCCTTTTAAATCAAGGATGAAAACATCCCTATCTTCCAGTCTCTGTGAAAGAGTAAGAGTTTAACAAGTTAAACTTTAGCAGGCACAGATGGTGTAACTGCAGACAAAAACATCTGCAAACTTAGCAATAACTCAGTGTGCTCAAGACACCCCAGTGACAACCCCCCTATTAATGTCCTCCAGTATGTTTCTACTAGCTCACCCCAGCACTTGAAAACCTTCCTACTCTTTATTCTCTTAGACCTTCAGACACCAAAACTTCCCATTCATCCTTGAAAATAACTAGTCCCACACCACTTGTTCAAGAGCTCACATACACATGGATAAGTTACTTTAATATTCTCCTCACTAGAATGCCCTTGAATCAAATCTGCAAGCAGCAGGAAACAAGTCTGGTCAAAATTTATATATGCTCAAAGGGTAGTCAAAGCATCACTGGAGATCTCCAAACTGTGGTTGGAGACTAAACATGCAGGAGCTGCAGCATAATGTTGCAAGTATTGATGATATTCTTGTCTCTGCTGGGCACAGATGCTACTCCTTGCCCTGCCAATTCTACTGACTCTGATCCTGGCATAGTGCTGCCTCTAATTCTCTGAAAACAGGAAGTAGTTCCTGCTACTGCTGCTGCTGCTGCTGATACTACTGGCTGCCACCCATCCTCAGGCTGAATCCAGTGTGGACCAGACTTCTACATAGTAGCTTTGCAGAACACGTGCCCATTCCCTAGTAGCAGAGGATGCTGCTTTCCATAGTGAAAGATGATCTCTGCCACATAAATTGGAAAATTCCAAAATTACTGTGAAGTGTTTCAGATGCTAAGCTCTAAAATAATGATAAAACCCCACATAATATCTCTTCCCTATCAATCTTATGTAAAAATCTAACATTGTTTCTATTATCTTGTCATGCTCTTGCTTTTAAAAATCCACTGGTTGCAACAACATGGATGAACCTGGGAAATTTATACTATGTGAAATAAGCCAGACACAGAAGGACAAATACCAAGTGATATCATGCATATGAGGAATCTAAAATAGTCAAATTCACAGAAGCAGAGAGGAGATTAGTGGTTTCCAGGGACAGGAGGAGGAAACAGGGAGTATTAGTCAAATAGTAAATGTTTCAGTTATGCAAAATGAGTCAGTTCCAGAGACTTACTGTACAGCTTTGAGCACATAATGAGTAAACAATAACGTGTTGCATACTTAAAAATTTGCTAAGAGGGTAGATTTTATGTTAAGTGTTTTTTTATCATATACAAAAACAATAAGTAAAGAGGGCAGGAGGAAACTTTTGGGGGTGATGGATATGTTTATAGCATAGATGTGACTTTACAAGTATATATCTTTACAAAATCATCAAGTTGTACACATTAAATATTTAGAGCTTTTTGTATGTGAATTGTACCTCAATAAAGTGGTTAAAAAAAAAACTGGTTCTCAATAACCAAATGAGACTAATATCCTAAACTGGGCATTCTACACTCTTCTATTAATAGGCCACATTGTAATTATCCAAACTCCACTCCCCTAATACTGTAAATCCTGACATTTTATTGTTCCCAGAACATAACTTCCAAGGCCAAACTTTTATGCATGTTCTACCCTGTGTGTGAAAGTCCTTTTCCTTAATATCTCTGTAGAAATCAGGAATGGTAAACATTTTTCAGCTCTAATGACAATCTGTGATGAAATAGAGGGTCTTCCTGCAATTCTGTATTGAGAATGATGGATGTTCTTCCAGGTTCAATGAGAACTTGACTGATTTGTGATGTCTACCATGGCTAGAGGAGAAGGAAGTGATGCTCTCATCCAAGATCTCTGCTCTCCCTGGTCCAAACATACTTAACTCTCAAAACTCTTGTCAAATAACCTCTTCTCTTAAGCTTTGCCCATCTATTGTAGCTCACCATGACCAATATATTGTAAAATAGATAGCTTTTATTTTTATACTCATTTTGACACTTTTCATTCTCTTCTGACATTACCATGAACATATTATATCTGTGTATATCACATTCCTTGGAGAGTAAGCTCCAAAAGGCCAGGACTTTTCTTTCCTTCTTTTGCACACTAGCCCATTGATCTGTACTCTGTCCTTAGCAGGTGGTCAAAAATTTACTTACTGAAGGAGCAACTACCACTGTAAACTTATCTCAGGTTTTGTCTTCCTCTAAGATGTTTGAATCTCATATTCTCCACAATGACTCCTGTGATAGTTCATGTTCTTGCTGAACAAGGCTGGATTTGCAAGTTCCTAGTACATCCCTGGCACCGATGCTTGTAGGTAAATTGGTTCAGTGTCTCAAGTGGATTCCCCAAGTTTCCTTGGATTCCAGCAGCTGCTACAAATGTGTTGCATTTGAGTCCTTCATTTGGCAAGATCATTATGCTTTCTGTCACCTGTTCTTACACTGCTTTGGCAAAGTCATCTGTTGTTACAAATGTCTTCTCTTTTCAGCCAGTGATTCAGCAAATATCTTAATCAGGCATTTCATCTTCTAAGGCTTTAGACACATTTCTTCTTCTCATTATTTCTGTGTGCTTAAGAAAATGATGTCTCATATCCTAAAGAAGGGAAAATCCTCCATTAAAGAGTCTGGTGTGAGAAAACTATGGTTATGTATTTTGAGTGTATGGGTTTTTCATTTTGAGTATGTGAGTTACACACACTAGTTTTTGATAACTCAGCAGAAAATTGTCTGGCAGAAAAAGAGGACTTAAGGAAGTATTTTATATATACGTGAGTGTGTATCTATATAAAATTTTCTATGACATCACTAATTTTGGAGAAAGTCAAAATTGTTTTCATCACTGAGTTTAAATTGTAACAACTAAATGAACAAATCTGCATTCAAATAAAAAGCTGTTCAACTGTCCTGAAGTTTCTTCAAAGAGTGAACATATCACAAGCATCTTCTAATACTATTTTAAAATATATTTTATTGAAGTACAGTCAGTTTACAATGTTGTGTCAATTTCTGGTGCACAGCACAATACTTCAGTCACACAGGAATATATATATATATTCATTCTCACATTCTTCTTTACCATGAGTTACTACAAGATATTGAATATTGTTCTCTGTGCTGTACAGTATAAACTTGTTGTTTATCTATTTTATATATATGAGTATCCACAAATTCAAACTCCCAATTTATCTCTTCCCACTTCTTTCCTCCTGTAGTAACCATAAGTTTGTTTTCTATGTCTGTGAGTCTGTTTCTGTTTTGTAAATGAGTTCATTTGTCTTTTTTTTTTTTTTTTAGTTCCCAAATAGAAGTGATATCATGTGGTATTTTTCTTTCTCTTTCTGGCTTACTTCATTTAGAATGACATTCTCCAGGTCCATTTCATGTTGCTGCAAATGACATTATTTTCTTATGTTTTACGGCTGAGTAGTATTCCATTGTATAAATATATCACAGCTTCTTTATCCAGTCAGCTGTTGATGGACATTTAGGTTGTTTCCATGTCTTGGCCACTGTAAGTAATGCTGCTATGAACATTGGGGGTGCATGTGTCTTTTTTAATTAAGGTTCCCTCTGGACATAGGCCCAGGAGTGGGATTGCTTGATCATATAGGTAGGTCTATTTTTAGTCTTTTGAGGAAATCTCCATACTGTTTTCCATAACAGCTGCACCAAACTACATTCCCACCAACGTGTAGGAGATGGCCATATTACCCAAAGCACTCTACAGATTTAATGTGATCCCTATCAGGACATTTTTCACAGAATTAGAACAAATAATCCTAAAATTTATATGGAATCACAAAAGACCGAGAATTGCCAAAGCATTACTGAAGAAAAAGAGTGAAGCTGGATGAATATCCTTCCCAGACTGCAGACAATGCTACAGAGCTACAGTAATCAAAATACATGGTACTTGTACAAAAACAGACATTGGAACAGAATATAGAGACCAGAAATAAACCCACAAACCTTTGGCCAATTCATCTTTGATGAAGGAGGCAAGAACATACAATGGAGTAAAGACAGTCTCTTCAACAAATGGTGTTGGGAGAATTGGACATCTGCATGTAAATCAATGAAATTAGGATAATCCCTCACAGTATACACAAAAATCAACTCAAAATGGCTTAAAGACTTAAACATAAGTCAAGACACTATAAACCTCTTAGAGTAAAACAGGGAAAACATTATCCAACATAGATTTCAGCAATGTTTTCTTAGAGCAATCTATGCAAGCAATAGAAACAAATGCAAAAATAAATAAATGGAATTTAATTAAACTTACAAGCTTTTGCACAACAAAGGAAACCATAAGCAAAATAAAAAGACTATAGAATGGGAGAAAATATTTGCAAAAGATGAGACTGACAAGGGCTTAATTTCCAGAATATATCAACTTCTTATACAACTTAGTAACAACAACAACAAAAACAAACAACCCAATCCAAAAACGGGCAGAAGACCTAAACAAGCAATTCTCCAGTGAAGACATACAATTAGCCAATAGGTACCTGAAAAAATGCTTAATATCGCTAATTATCAGAGAAATGCAAATCAAAACTACAATGAGGTATCACCTCAGACCAGTCAGAATGGCCATCATTCAAAAGTTCACAAATGATAAATGCTGGAGAGGCTGTGGAGAAAAGGGAAACCCCCTGCATCTTCTAATACTCATTCATTTCTTTATTAAAATTCCAGCTTACTGGATAATTTCAATACCACACAACTTTAAAATGATTTGACTAGCAATTATTCAAAATCTACCTTGGCAGTATTTTTACCACCCAGCCAAATGCATACCCTGAATCCTGTCACTTTCCATTCTTCAATAACCTCAACACTCCAGACTTGCTTTCATTGTTTATTCAATCTGCAATAACTCCATAACCCCACCTTTTTTCCAGTTTTCTGCTGAGCCATCAAGAACCAGCTCATAATCTTCCTCTTCAGTTAAGCTCACTTCAGATTTCAAAGACAGTTAAAAATGGTCCACTGTCTTAAGTTTCCACAGACATGTTCTCTATTACAAGTGACTAGACTTCAAGGATTTTACATTATTGATTTCAAAGAGTCTCCATGCCTGGAGATTGTAAATTGAAGGTTGTAAACTCCAGGGAGATAGAACCTATCCTAATCTTTGTGCCCCTGATATCTGATGTGGAATATGACGCATATGATAAACTCAATAAATATAAGAAAAATGATTGTAAGTTTGCAAGTTTGCAGTCACTTTTTTGTTTGTTTGTTTCAGTTCTGTGACTGAAACATTATGCCGTACACCAGAAATTGACACAACATTGTAAACTGAGTATACTTTAATTATTTTTTAAAAATCAACAATAAAGTGCAACTGTATAAGAAAATGTCCAAATAAGATCAAGGCATACCTGGAAAAGAACACAGGAGGAAACTTACCATACCAGATATCAAGACTGTTAAATCCTTTTTTTTTGTTTTTGTTAAAATGATATTATAAATAAGATAATGTCTATAAGCACAAAAGCAGGGAAATAAAGCAATAAGACATTCTGCATTGGAGAATCCAAATTATAGCAAGAATGCACAAAATGTAGCATCAACATGGATGAATATTATAAATGTGATATTAAACATAAATCACATCATGAAAGAAAGAGTATTCCATGTATATAAAGTTCAAAAATATATAAAAATAAATGACATACAGTTTAGAGATATATTCACAAGTGGTAAAACAGTAAAAAGTATGAAAGAATACAAAATCAGAAGAATGGTTTATTCATAAGGAAATTAAGAGACACTGAAATAAGTAATAAGCATACAGCAGAGTTCTACAAAAAAAAACCTGGTTGTGTTCTCTTTCATATATTGTATGGTGGGATTAGAGATGTTTGTGCTCAAAACATTAAGCCTCCATCGTGTGTGTTAGAAACATTGCTTTTTCTCTTTATAGTAAAAATTGAGATTTGAGTTTGAGTAACTGGAATTTATTAATTAATTCAGCAAACATTTTTTGGGAAACCTCTACATTTAAAGCACTGTTTCAAGTGTTGGGACACAGTAGTAAATAAATCAGACTAAGTTTTTGTGCTGGTCTGGCTGACATTCTGTCAGAAATAAAATGATGAACATAATCCTTTTATTTTACTAATGAAGAAACTGAGAAATCACAAGTACAGATGACTTTTAAAAAGTTCCAAAAGAAGGATAAAGTCCAGATTTATACATGGACTGTCCTGATAGCCAGTGCAGGGTTCCTTTAATACAAATTCATCATCTACATGCAGAAGAAATGCTATATGATAGAGAGACAAAGGGATGAATGAAAGGTGGAGAGATGGGGAAGGAGAGAAATAGATACACACAAAAATAGTATACCTAAACTGAAGCAAAGCAATACACCAAAGATGTGCTCATAGAAGGGCTATCTGTTGGATGACAGCATGTACTTTTTCATTTATAAATAGTCCTCATAAATGGTCATCTTCTGACAAATGCATCATTAGTATCTCACTAATGAGACACTAAAGTATGCCTTTCAATACCCCAGATTAAGTGGGAGTAATTGAACATTGATAATCAAATAGTAAATTGCTTAAATGGATGAACAAATATATATATATATATATATATATATATAATTTAGTAGTGATATATAGATTATAATAATATATACATATTTAGTAGTATATTGATAATCAAATAGTAAATTGCTTAAATGGATGAACAAATATATATATATATATATATATATATAAAATTTAGTAGTGATATATAGATTATAATAATATATACATATTTAGTAGTATATATATTTACTACTATATATATATTTAGTAGTATCAGTAGTAACACTTTCTTGTTTTCTTTTGTGCTGCCAGGGCTAACTGATAATTGATCAAAGCAAAGAAACCTGTGTTAATTGGGGAAGAACCAGGTCTGGGTGACACCCTGTATTAAAGAGAGGGTGTGGACTATGTGATTATGCATCTTTAAAACAAAAATGAGCAAAGCATAAATAAATACTTTAAACTTTATACAACCCACACATACTGGTATTAAGAAAAACACCTGTGTAACTCCATGTAGCCTTTTTTTCTATGAATGAAAATGCTATTTATGATAATATAATAACTCATTAATTAAAAGGTTTAATGCGATATTCCCAAGGTTAATTTGGTTAATAATTTCAAAGCACAATCAGTTAAGAACTACTGACTATTTTCCCTTGAGGAAAATAAATGATCATTCAATAACTGCAGGTAGTATTTTTTTTAACCAGCCAAAACAAATGTTATATTTATCAATTTTAAGAGTTATAAGAGACACTTATAACAATAGTTATGAGAGACACACTACATGTAATACATATTTTTACAAATGGGGATGGGGAACAAGGAGACAGGAATGAATGGGAGACAGTGCTGAGGAGAACACAGCCAAAAGTGAAGTCCAACAGTAACTTGTATGGCTTTCTCTGGGAATATCTTAAAATTTTACATTTATAAAAATAGAAAATGTTTCATGCAAGCTACAAATTATGTATATCATTAAGTGAAGGTAAAAGAATTGAATCAAAAGTCCCTGAATCTGTCATAGCTTCAAATCATTCAGCCATTCAGAAAAATGCTTCCCTTTAATAAAGACTACTATTTTCATTTTCATTGTAAATAAAATGGTGTGTATGGGTTGTCAAAACATCTCCTATTGAGAGAAAAATTCATTCTCATAGAGATTCATAGGGAATGAATAAAATGGTATGATACGACCCAGAATTCAAAATTATTAAATGAGGAAAGTACAGGATATGGTTTTAGCTTATTTAATATCTCTAATAAATAAACTTAACAGTTCTAGCATAGATTGAGGAAAATGACATTTAAAAAAGCATACAGTGTTAATGGCATCATCACTTATGCTGTGAATCAAAATGACAGGATCACCAGTGAACTATGCAAATACTATTTGATCTGGAAATAATTTATATGCTCAAAGTTCAACAAGTCACGGGTGGTTATAATACTTATTTCTACTTTATTTAACTCTGTAGCATCTGTACTGCAAACTTTGACACAAGTACTTCAATTGCTTAATATCATAACATCATATCCTTTGAGGGGTTGAGGTTTTCATATGCTAGTTGAGTATATGTAGAATACATAGCTCTATCTTATTAAAATCTCAGTATATTCCAACATGGTGTTTATTCATTTATTCTACAATATTCTATATGTTTGGGATGGAAAGATGAATGAGATATTGCTACTGCCTTTGTGTTTCTGACATCCTATTCAGTGAGATAGACAATACTTGTGGAAAGTACTGTGTTCAGGGTGATTTGATAAAAATAGTGTGGCAGTTACTGTATATTAACTTACCCCACAACCATACTTACTCCTTCTCCCTCACTAATTTCTTCTACAATGATTTATAAGCCAAAAACTAATTATTAAGCTAAAATCCAGTTAACTACACCCACTGAAGCCAGTGATTGCTTTGCTGCTCAATTCTGTTCAATAAAATGTAAGCAGATGTGCTGGGGCTGCCTCTTTCCTTTTCTCCTTCTTCCTACCTGGAATGTGAATGTTGTGCCTAGTCTGGGGCCATCTGAGTTGCAACCATAAGGACAAAAGCCACATGTTATGAACATAAGCAGCAGATAATATGGAACATATTTACCATGCCAAAGCTTATCAGCTACCCCCGAATCTCCAGTTGAGTAAGATGGAAAAAAAATAAAGCATCAATTATTTCAACCACTGTTGTAAATTGTTCTGTTACACATAGCTGAATTCAGTCCTAAATAATGCAACAGAGAAGAATAAGCTAATTCTCCTTAGGACATCACGGGAAAGTTCCTCATCTGAAAACTCTGGGTAGGACCTTGAAAGGAGTATAGGAGCTAAGAAACAGAGAGGGGGAGACCGCCCTTGCGTCCTGCCTGCCTTCTGCTGCACACTGTGGCGTGTTGCTCCAGGACTTTGCCTCAGATATTGGAGGAGGGAGAAGATGGTGGAGTAGAAGGACGCTCGCAGGTCACCCTCTCCCACAAATACACCAAGACCCACATCTACAGACCCACTCAGCCAACCAGAGCACCTGTGGAACTCCTACAGAACATCGCCCTCTTCAAAAGATAAAGACGCCAAAAATCTGGTAGGAGAAAAGGAAAAAAGAAAGAACAAAAGGCAAAGCAGCGCGGGACGGGTCCCGCGGGGAGGGAGCGGCAGAGGACTGGTGCTCGCACACTGGGTCTCCCCTCTCCTACTGAGAGGCCAGTGGGACGGAGAGGGAGCCTCCGAGGCTCGGATCTGTACAGAGCAGCCCTTGACTAACAGAACTAAGTTAAACGGGCACAGAGCGTCCCCCGGACATCCAGCCTGATACGCGGGCCGGCAGCGGCGGGCAGAGCCAGACTGCACAAGCCGGGCGGAGGACAGAAGTGGCTGCACGGAGGCAGCCCCGGGGGAACACAAGGGGCTGCGCGCCGTGGCTGTGGGTGCACAGGGCAGAACAACCTGGGCCCTCCATAAAACAGCAAGGTTGATGTGCTCTCGGGGAAAGGGTGCACACCCCCATCTCTGAAATCCCGCGGAAAGTTTTCGGGGGAAGAGAGGCGGGGCTCAGGCATAGGCGCCATATCCTCCAAGCTTAGCACTCAGGCGGGGGCGGGGGCGAAACCTGCATCCGCACCGAAGGGCTTAGCAGCCTCAAAGGCCAGGCTGAGACTGGCCTGCAGCCCGGGGCAGATAGGATCCTTCCATCCTGGTCCCTCAGAGAACATGCTCCACAAAGACAAACAAGGAGCTGGGTTTTGGCTCGGAGCAGGGACAAGGCTGTCCCTCGGTCTTCCCCGAGCCCACCGGCGGAGCGCCGACCAGGGCAGAGCGCCGACCAGGGCGGAGCGCGCAGCCGCACAGAGCAGCGGAGCTACCGGCGGCGCAGGTAGAGCAAGAGCGGCCCCCCGCCTTTCGGGCAGAAACACAGCCCCTGACCGAGGTGCTGAGAGGGGGCACGAACCGCCCTCCTACCTGGCCAGTCTGCAACATCTGACTGCGGCATCCGGAGGGGCAGCGACCCGCCCGCCCACAGCAGAGGAGAGCTGCACCTGACCCCGTGTTAGGAGGAGGAGCGATCTGCTTGCAGACAGGTGCTGGGAGCAGCACAGAAGAGGGCGCCAACGGAGGGCCTCTGAAAACAGCAAGCTGAGTTTCCAAAACAGGACGAAGACAGAAGGACTTCACAGTAAAAGTACACAGACTCCAGGAGAACACCGACAAACCCCTCCCCCCCCTTTTCTTTTTTAAATCTGTTTTTACCTGTTCTATTTTCTGTTACTCTCTTAATTTTTACTTCTTAATTCATTTCTATTTCTCTTGGGTTTTGATGTCCTGCTATTGATTAGACACAGGTTTCAAATACATCTATTCATCTCCCACCCCCTTTTTTTGTAAAGGTTTTAAGAGGACGTCTCAACCTGATTAATACTCTGCTTCAACTCACTCTTCTATTATTCATTATACACTGTTTTCAAACCCTCTTTCTACCTTCTTTTAAAATTCTTTCTCTCTCTCTTATTTTTTTTTTCCTAAGTTCTATTCCTAAATAGGCATTAGATAGATAAAATTCTTAAGGGCCAAAATAAACAACTGATACTCCATAGACCGCAGTGCCAAAGACGTATGAGCAAGATGAAGAAGCAGAAAAACCTTTCCCAATTAAAAGAACAAGAGAAATTCCCCTGAAAGAAAGATCAACGAAATAGACATCGATAGCCTACTAGATCAAGATTTCAAAAAAGGAGTCATCGAATTGCTGAAGGAATTAAAAGAGATAGTGTTTAGAGATATAAAATATGTCAAAAATGAAATTGAACCTATAAAGAAGAGCCAAGTAGAATGGGTAAACCCATTGACAGAGATGAGGAATGATCTAATAGCTGTACAAAGCCGACTAGATAATGCAGAGGAACGACTTAGTGATCTGGAAGACAGGGCAATAGAAAGCACCCATTAGGAAGAACTAAAAGAGAAGCAAATAAAAATAATGAAAATAGCATAAGGGACCTATGGGATAATATAAAGCGTCCCAATCTTCGCATAATAGGGGTCCCAGAAGGAGAAGAAAGATCAAAGGGGATTGAAAAGGTTTTTGAAGAAATCATGACTGAAAACTTCCCAAACTTAAAGAAGGAATCAGATATCCAAGTACAGGAAGCTCAGAGGGTCCCAAACAGGAAGAACCCAAATAGACCCACACCAAGACATATCATAATCAAGATGGCCAGAGTCAAGGATAAAGAAATGATTCTAAAGGCAGCAAGAGAAAAGCAAAGAGTAAGTTACAAGGGAACCCCCATAAGGCTCTCAGCTGATTTCTCTACACAAACACTACAGGCCAGAAGGGAGTGGCAAGATATATTCAAAGCCCTGAATGAAAAAAAGATGCAGCCTAGGGTCCTTTATCCAGCAAGGCTATCCTTGAGGATAGAAGGAGAAATAAAGAGTTTCACAGACAAAAGAAAAGCTCCAGGAGTTTAGCAACACTAAACCCATGCTAAAAGAAATATTGAAAGGGCTATTCTAAATAGAAAAGCAGCAGGATGCTACAGAAATGAGAAACACACAACTGGAAAGGTGATAACTCATGAATTACAAATAAAGTAAACATGAAATTATAAAAGAAGACATACAAATCACTGAGAGTGGGAGAGGGAGGCAGGGAAATATAGAATATGTTTTTTCTTTCTTTTTTAATTTTTTTTAACAGTAGGATGGGTTTGAGATCACTGTTACTATCAGTTTAATAAAAACAGTTATAGTAATGGGTTGATAGATTTACAAAAAAGGGTAACCACAAGCCAAAAATTTACAAAGGAGTCACAAAAATTAAATAAAATCCATGATAATACAAAGGAGAATTACCGAACCACAAAAGGAAGAAGAAAGGAACAAAGAGGATATACCAATTCAACTGCAAAGATAAGTTCAAAATGGCAATAAACACACATCTATCATTAATTACTGTAAATGTTAATGGACTAAATGCTCCAGTCAAAAGACACAGAGTGGCAGACTGGATAATAAAGCAAGAACCTTCAATATGCTGCATACAAGAGACCCACTTTAGGGAGAAGGACACATATAGATTGAGAGTGAAAGGATGGAAAAGGATATTCCATGCAAATGGAAAAGCCAAAACAGCAGGTGTTGCAGTACTGATTTCAGACAAAATAGACTTTAAAACAAAGCCCATAAAGAAAGATAAAGAAGGACATTTTATAATGATTAAACGAATGATACAAGATGAGGATATTAGACTCGTTAATATATATGCACCCAATATAGGAGCACCTAAGTACATAGAAGAATTACTAACAGAGATAAAGGGGGATATTGATGGGAATACAAGCATAGTTGGAGATTTTAACACTGCATTAACATCACTAGACAGATCTTCCAGACAGAAAGTAAACAAGGCAACAGAGAAATTAAATACTACAATAGAAAAGCTAGATCTGGTGGATATTTTCAGAGCATTACACCCCCCAAAAATAGGATATACATTCTTTTCAAGTGCACATGGAACATTTTCCAGGATCGATCATGTACTTGGGCACAAAAGAAACCTCAACAATTTTAAGAAGATAGAAATTATCTCAAGCATCTTTACTGACCACAATGCCATGAAACTGGAAATCAACAACAGAGAAACAAAGGAGAAAAACAGGAAAGCATGGAGATTAAACAATATGTTATTGAAAAAACAATGGATCAATGAGGAAATCAAAGCTGAAATTAAAAAATGCCTTGAGACAAATGATAATGAAAGCACAACCACTCAAAACCTATGGGACACAGCAAAGGCAGTGCTAAGAGGGAAGTTTATAGCGATACAGGCCTTCCTCAAAAAAGAAGAACAATCTCAAATAAACAATTTAACCCACCACCTGAATGAATTAGAAAAAAAAAAAAAAAAGCCCCAAAAAGCAGCAGAAGGAAGGAAATAATAAAGATCAGAGAGGAATTAAATACAATAGAGTTTAACAAACCATAGAAAAAATCAACCAAACCAAAAGCTGGTTTTTTGAAAAAGTAAATAAAATCGACAAACCTCTGGCCAAACTCACAAAGAAAAAAATAAGAGAGAGCACAAATTAGCAAAATAAGAAAGGAAAATGGAGAAATTGCAACAAATGCAATAGAAATACAGAACATCATATGAGATTATTATGAAAAACTATATGGAACCAAACTGGATAACCTAGAGGTAATGGACTAGTTTCTGGAAACATACTGTCCACTAAAACTGAATCAAGAAGAATCTGAACACTTGAACATTCCCTTCACTAGAAAGGAAATAGAAATAGCAATTAAAAACCTCCCTACAAATAAAAGTCCAGGACCAGACGGCTTCACCAGGGAATTCTACCAAACATAAAAAGAACTCATACCAGTCCTTCTCAAACTCTTCCAGACGATTGAAAAGGAGGGAATACTCCCAAACTCATTCTATGAAGCCAACATCACCCTGATACCAAAACCAGGCAAAGACACTACAAAAAAAAAAAGAGAATCATAGGCCAATATCACTGATGAACATAGACTGCAAAATTCTCACCAAAATTTTAGCAAATAGAATCCAACAACACATAAAAAAGATTATACATCATGACCAAGAAGGGTTCATCCCAGGGACACAAGGCTGGTTCAACATACGCAAATCAATCAATGTCATACATCACATGAACAAGAGAAAGGACAAAAACCACATGATCATCTCAATCGATGCAGAAAAAGCATTTGATAAAATTCAACACCCATTTATGATAAAAACTCTTGCCAAAGTGGGTATAGAGGGAACATATCTCAACATAATAAAATATATATGACAAACCTACAGCCAGCATAGTACTCAATAGTGAAAAACTCAAAAGCTTCCCACTAAAATCTGGGACAAGACAAGGATGCCCACTATCACCACTCCTATTCAACATAGTCCTGGAAGTCCTAGCCACAGCAGTGAGGTAAGAGAAAGAAATAAAACGGATCCAAATTGGAAAAGAAGAGGTAAAAGTGTCATTATATGCTGATGACATGTTACTATATATAGAAAACCCTAAAAGGTCCACACGAAAGCTACTAGAGCTGATTGAAGAATTCAGCAAGGTAGCAGGTTACAAAATTAACGTTCAAAAATCAGTTGCATTTGTTTACACTAACGATAAATCAACAGAAGAAGAAAGTAAAGAAACAATCCCCTTTAAAATAGCACCCAAAGTAATAAAATATCTGGGAATAAATCTAACCGAGGAGGTGAAAGAATTTTACACAGAAAACTATAAACCATTGATGAAGGAAATTAAACAAGACTTTAAAAAATGGAAAGATATTCCATGCTCTTGGATTGGAAGAATCAGTATAGTTAAAATGGTCACACTGCCCAAGGCATTCTACAGATTTAATGCAATCCCTATCCAATTACCCAGGACATATTTCACAGAACTAGAATAAATCATAATAAAATTCATATGGAACCATCAAAGACCTAGAATTGCCAAAGCATTACTGAAGAGAAAGTAAGAGGCTGGAGGAATAACTCTCCCAGACTTCAGACAATACTATAGAGCTACAGTCATCAAGACAGCATGGTATTGGTACCAAAACAGACATATAGACCAATGGAACAGAGTAGAGAGCCCAGAAATAAACCCTCAAAGTTTTGGTCAACTCATCTTTGACAAAGGAGGCAAGAATATACATTGGAATAAAGACAGTCTCTTCAGCAAATGGTGTTGGGAAAACTGGACAGCAGCATGTAAAACAATGAAGCTAGAGCACTCCCTTACACCATAGACAAAAATCAACTCAAAATGGATTAAAGACTTAAACATAAGACAAGATACAATAAACCTCCTAGAGGAAAACATAGGCAAAACATTATCTGACATACATTTAAAAAATTTTCTCCTCGAAGAAATAAAAGCAAGAATAAACAAATGGGACCTAATGAAACTTACATGCTTCTGCACAGCAAAGGAAACCAGAAGTAAAACAAGAAGAATACCTACGGAATGGGAGAAAATTTTTGCAAGTGAAACTGACAAAGGCTTGATCTCCAGAATATATAAGCAGCTCATATGACTCAATAAGAAAAAAAAAACAACCCAATCCAAAAATGGGCAGAAGACCTAAACAAGCAATTCTCCAAGGAAGACATACAAATGATCAAAAAGCACATGAAAAAATGCTCAATATCACTAATTATCAGAGAAATGCAAATCAAAACTACAATGAGGTATCACCTCACACCAGTCAGAATGGCTGTCATTCAAAAATCCACAAATGACAAATGCTGGAGAGGCTGTGGAGAAAGGGGATCCCTCCTACACTGCTGGTGGGAATGCAGTTTGGTGCAGCCACTTTGGAAAACAGTGTGGAGATTCCTCAAAAGACTAGGAATAGACTTACCTATATGACCCAGGAATCCCACTCCTGGGCTTGTATCCAGAAGGAAATCTACTTCAGGATGACACCTGCACCCCAATGTTCATAGCAGCATTATTTACAACAGCCAAAACATGGAAACAGCCTAAATGTCCATCAACAGGTGACTGGATAAAGAAGAGGTGGTATATATATATAATGGAATACTACTCAGCCATAAAAACCGACAACATAATGCCATTTGCAGCAACATGGATGCTCCTGGAGAATGTCATTCTAAGTGAAGCAAGCCAGAAAGAGAAAGAAAAATAGCCATATGAGATCACTCATATGTGGAATCTAAAAACAAGAACAAAAATCAAGCAAACAAACTAATACAAAGTGTAAATAAAGGACAGAAATAGACTCACAGACAGAGAATACAGACTTGTGGTTACCAGGGGGTGGAGGGTGGGAAGGGATAGACTGGGATTTCAAAATTGTAGAATAGACTACACTGTATAGCACAGGGAAATATACACAAAATGTTATGATAACTCACAGAGAAAAAAATGTGACAATGAGTGTGTATATGTCCATGAATAACTGAAAAATTGTGCTGAACACTGGAATTTGACACAACATTGAAAAATGATTATAAATCAATAAAAAATTTTTAAAAAATGCCTCTTTAAAAAAAAAAAAGAAAAGAAACAGAGAGGGTAGGGAAATTTGAACAAAGCAGAGGGAATAGCAGTGTGTATCCAAAGCATAAGTTTTGGAGAATGAGTGTAGGGATCCAGTTTAGGAAGAGTAGAGAGGTAGGCTGGAGTTTTTCAATGGTGTTGTGTTTTTAGACACAGGAGTCTGTACCTACTATGTTGAATTATCTGTTGTCAACTTAAATTCACAACCCCTTGCTTTAAGGTCCTGGGTTAACATTTGCACTCAAGCAAGGTTTAAAAAGTAACCTGGAAACAATTCTTCTCAGGAAGCCATGTAACTCAGCCTCAACAGCTTAACAAATTTCACCATGAGCTCACATTTCTTTTCTTTTCTTTCTTTTTTTTTTTTTTTTTTTGGGAGGGGGTGATAATTATATGTGTTTGTTTGTTTGTTTATTAATGAAGGTACTGGAGACTGAACCCAGGACCTAGTGCATGCCAAGCAGTATACTCTACCACTGAGCTATACCCTTCACCTGAGCTCACATTTCTTGATTGCAGCAGTAAATGCAAACTTTCTGGACTTTTCTAAACTCCAGCTTCTCCAGAAATCATTTATAACTATTTCTGCTGCAGTTTTCCAAAACTTTACTTCCCCTAGTTCGTCCAAAATTAATGCAAGCCTGATTCCTATAATCAGTATTTTATTGGTAGTGTTTCATGTGTGAGCAAACGTACACTGGTATATCTGGACCTGGTAAGCAGTGAGAGGCAAATTTCTCATTCATCTAGTTCTTCTGTCTTTCTTCTACTGTCTTTATTCTGCCATCTACACAGTGACCAGAAAGCTCTTTCACACTATACATTAAACTGGATGTTTCCATGTCTTCAAACCTTTCAATGGTTTTCTAGAACCCACAAAAACTGATCCTGGGACCCACTTGATATTGAAGTAGCTGCGTTTTCAAGAAAGCACATAAAATTTCATGATCTTATCCATGCACATGGTCCAACTTCAGCTCTTTCATTATCTTTATTTTCAAGTGGATATCTAGTCACACCAAACTACTTGGTTTCCTGGCTTAAAATGCTTTTCTTCACCTCTTCACCTTTGCTCATCCTTTACTCCAATCTTCATCTCGGTATATTCCAGTTCAGTTATCCAAAATACAACACAAAATTCACTCTGTGACATGCTGTTTCCCACAACCCACAACCCACAACCCTTCCCTTGATTGGCATTGCCAGCCCTCCTACATGCTCCTTAATATCTTATACATTATTCTCTAAAAGATTTGTCATTTTTTTCATTTGTACTTATCTTTCATCCCAGTAGGGCATAACTCTTTTATTAATCATCTTTGTAGCATCGTTGTTTAGTTTAGTAATAACACATTTTAAATACTTTGAAATTAATGGCAATGTTTTATGTCTTTAATTGAAGATTTTTAAGCAAGTAAGTAGCATAATCTCATTTGCATCTAGAGAGATACTATCATGATAAGGTGAAATAAAGATTAGAGTGAGAAGAGACAGAAGGGAAATGAGTCACTAAATTTACGATTAGAAAATGTATGATAAAATTGACCACTTCCATTTAGAATGGTTACAGTCCCTACATGTGTCTTGAAATCCATATTTTCCAGGCATTTGCATGCTGACAACCTGGTGATAGTTTCTCAGAAAATTTTAAAGCCGAATTAAGTCTTGTGCATCCAGAGATATTGCTGCTACTCTAGGATCACTAAGGAATCGACATCTGGGGACCAACAGGCTGCATACAGTAGGGTAAGTTGCTCTGGTGTGTACAGCCAGAAACTTTATTCCTGTCCATTTGGGTCTTTTTCACCAGAATAAGTCAATTTGTTTTGGTGGGGGTACACTGTTGGAGACAGAAAATAGTTGTTGGACTTTTACCTGATTTGTGAATGGGTTCATTTGTTTCTTTGGATGCTAACACTTATGTGCATCATTTATGTTTTGTTTTCCTGTCTTTAAAAGATGGGAAATGTTTCAACTATCCCTAAAGAAAGTTCTCTGAGGCACATTTTGGATAAGTGGTTGATTACAGCTATGAACCTATGACTAAGAGAAATATCTGGCCAGAGTACCTATTTGGATCTCCAAAAGGGGTTTATGCAGGGTTATCTCCATATACTGCCACCCTTGCTATGTTAATTACATTGTTTGTGGTCTCCTGTATCATTGGTATATGTAAAACCCCAAGACCAAATCTGAGCATTTATCTAGGGTTTTCTATTTGTCCTTTGGGTTTTTTTGTTTTTGTTTTTGTTTTATTTTGTTTTGGAACCATTTCTCCACTTATAGTAAAGTCAGTTTCATGATACTTAAAACTTTTACTGTTGTTAAACCAAGTAAAAGAACAGAAAAAAAAAATTCTTGTCTGATAGTGGGATGTTCCCAGGGGGAATGTAAAGGTTCCAGTTGGTTCCTAAAATCACCAAAAGCCACAGCCCAGAGTTCAGCCCAGTTGGTTGATACCAAGGCAAAATGGTTAGAGAAGATCAGTTGCTATTTATAGTTTTTACAATGAAGTGCTGAGGAATGGTGGCCTTTGAATGGCTCAAAACAATCCTGCAATATTAGGTATTCTATAAAAAACAGTCGTGGGAATGATTAAATGCCCTATTGTAAGCATTTGTGCTTTACATCAGGGAAAATAAGAAAAGGAAAGGAATGAGAGTTAGGATTTGTTCCTTCAAACCTTAAATTCTCCAGCTAAGCCAGCTGTCCCAGCTGCTCTGGCCACTCTGCCAATGTATGCACTCCATCCACTGCCTCCCATTACACAGCCAGCCCCAATTTCTGACACTGGGGCTCAGAAAGTCATTGGACTGGCACCCCCTCCTATAGGTATCAATTAGAAAATCCTATGTTAGTTCCTAGGGCACAAGGACCTGGTCTGGTATTGACATCTTAAGATCTGACAGGGCACCCAGTTTGAACCAGAAGACACTCTCAGCACAGGGCGATTTCTTCTACACCATTATCCCATAAGGGACCTAAATGCAAATAGCCAGTAGTCTGGGCTTAACAAAACTAAAGAAATCTAGCAAAAACCAAATAAAGACACCTTTGAATATTTGGAAAGGAATTATCAGGTCTACAGCAGATTCCAAGACCCCTGAAAATGCTAGAATGCAACCTTGCAGAAACTGCAAAAAAAAGATGATGTATTTGGAATAAACCCTTCTCAATTGGTAGATGTTGCATTTAAAGTGTTACACAACAGGGAAACTCTCATTTTGGAAACTCATCACTTTACCCAAGGTTACCCTATATCCTTCATCATCAACTCACTCAGCTTATGTTTTGGCTTCCTTGATCCTATGCTGTCCTTCTTTGTTTTACAGAAGTTTAATTTACCACCTTGATATGTGGGACTGGTATTATTTCCAAAGTTAGGTTTAGAATAGTGTAATGGTGTATGCCATTTCTTCACCAGCATTGAGCCTACTCAGTAATAAAATGCTACATCTAAAGAAATGACTTCTGATTTTTGGAAACTTAATCAAAGCAGCATACTACATGCTCTTAGAGCTTGTCCCAGTCTTACACATTAAGAAGTGATGGCCCTCCAGAAAGTAAGAAACCCAGATGGCTTTCAAGAGAACAGAGTTTTGTATTAACATCACAGCTTCCATTAACTTAGGTTCTATGATGCACTAATCTATCCTTAGACCCTTTTTTTTTTTTCCCAAGGAGACTAAGAAGAAAAAAAGCCAGCAGTACAGTTAATGGTATGATCTTTGGATGTTATGCTTTGTTGGACTTGCTGGCATCTTTGGTATTTGGAAAACATCGTGTGCATATTGGAGCACAATTTATGTTTATAACAGGAATGTTTGTCTCAGGAGGAATTACAGCTCTCTTTGGTGTATTGGATCTACGTCTAAAAGGACCAGTGTTTATTGCTATGTGTTTTCCATTGAGAATAATTGATTCAATAACTTTTTGCTGTAGCAATAACTACTTCTTCTTCTATCCTGACAAAGGCATTTCCGAATAATGTGGCTGCAATGTTGGGAAATCTTGACACTTTTGTTGGACTGAGACTAATGCTAAGGTTTCCTTTAGGTGGCTTCTTGTATCAGTACTTTGCCTATGTGGTACCTTTTAGTTTTCTGGAATATATAGTTCTACCCATCAATGCACGCATTTTACATAATTTTGAGTCTGATCCAGGAAAACAATTAAAAAGGATAGGCGCCTCTCATATGGTAAGAAGAGAGGAACACTGATGAATGAAGAGGCCCAGGGGCTCCCTTGGACTTGAGACACCCAATTCCAATTTCACCACAGGAGCCCCAGGTAAGTTTTACAGTAGGGATAAGTGGTATGGGAATCCAGGAAAGGCTGCCTCTTTGATATTTCAACTGGTATTGAGTAGCTCTATCATATCTTTGGGGATAAATAGCTGAAATGAAGCACTGTCAACATTTACAGTCTTTGGTCCTTCAAACACTTGAACAATTGTGATGATATATAAGGAAAATAAAGTTGAATTTCAAGCCTTGCCATTACCATTAAAAACAAACTAGAAATGAGACTTGGTTTTACTTGGGTGTGTACTTGAATATTCTGTCCCTGAGGCTTCTGACCACTGTCACTGTGTCAAACCAAGGAGCAGTTGCAGTGAATAGTTACTCAGTATGCATTGCTTACAGAGTTTAGTTTCATTTTTGTATACTTTTTTTTTAACTCTTTTATCTATTTAGTGGTTATGATCCAATGTTTCATATGTTAATTTAACTGTAACTTTAGTTTAAATCAAATACACAATGTTTACTAAAATTTTGTAAGCAAACTTTGACTGTTTACAGGATTCTTTAAATTACAGTTTTCCAGACATGTGAGCTTTCCCTTCAGTCATCTTGCAGATGTATATTAAGGGCTTAATGTTAGAATCAGCATATTTGAAGCACTAAAAGACAATTGACTTACACATATGTTTCACTTATATCTTGTTCTAGGATTGGCACTGCTGTGAATGGAAAGTATTTTTAACTAATCTACTATTGAGATATTAATTATATTTTTGCATTTCAGCCAAAATAAAGACCATGGCTAATCTTCTGTAAGATACAATGAATCTGAAAACTTGAAATTCATGTGTTTTATATGATCTGAACTGTATTTTCCAACTTAAATAAAAATTGATTCAGAAAGGTCCATGTTTTTCTCATAACTTCACTGTATATTATTTTGTTGAGTTGCAGAAAGAAGGAATTGTATTTGTATTAAAAGCTTAAGAAAACTATTAATTGAGTTTATTGTATGAGTTTGGGTTTATATGATTACAGATGAGTCTATGCCCATTTAAAAGAAAAGGTGGACATTATTTTAAAGTAATCTCTAATATGTTTTTATATAAATCATTTGAAATACAGTTTACTTTGGTAGTCCTTACTTATCAAGTCCCATAAGTCTTATATTTGTTTCTCTTAAGTTAAACCCTAGACCACGACTTAACATTAACTTTTTGCTTTGTCTTTTAAGTGTCCTAACCTACAGTAACATGAAGGCTGAACATTCTTGAATTTTTTTTCTTTGTTGAGCTTTCATGGGCATTTATACAGGCAGGGAAACAAAGGTTACAAATGCTATAGAAATATTGAACATAGTCTATAGTGATTAAAGCCCTCCTTAAAGAAATTATCCCTCAATTTGGACTGCCTGATACTCTTCCAAGTGATAAAGGGCTGCTCTACCATAACCAAACAAAGTCTAAAATATTGCAGATTAACTGAAACTATATTTATCTTGGTGGCCACAATCAACAGGAAAAACCAAGAAAATAAATTGCATATTAAAAAGGAGTGTTGCTAAAATATGTCGAGACTAATTTAACTTGGGATAAGGCCTTGTCAATTGCCCTGCTATGGATCAGAGTGGCTCCCAGAAGCAGGCTTAAATTAAACCCCTTTGAAATATGGTAGGCCATTTCAGGCATCTCCCTAGGCAAGAGAATCTATAAATGTTCTAAAAGACCTAGAAGTTTCCAATTTTGTTAAAACTTTGGGCACTCTACAGGGAGACTGAGTCCTGAATAAAACTAAAGGAAACAAGGGCCTGAATATCAGCTGACTGCAAAGTGGACAGGACCACACATGGTGTTACTTACCACACATTGATCTGTCAAGTTAGCTGGGGTAAAGCCTTGGACTCCTCACCCTTGGACTAAAGCAGCACCACCATCATCAGAATCAAAATGACCCAACTCCTGAGGGGCCTGGAGGATGATGGTTTTGTGAACCCTTAGAAGACTTAAGGCTACTCTTTTAAAAAAAGATAAGTACTGAGATTATAATTTCATTGTAGCTGGGAAAAGGTCAACGTATTTGTTTAATTTTGCCAAATGAATAGCACAGGAATTTAGTGTAATTGTGGTACAGTAAAAAAGTTAACATTAATAGATACATATTAGGAACTGGAATCAAAACTCCAAGTTCAACAAAGTACTAAGGAGTTTTAGCAGATTCAAGTAGTTGTAAATAAAGGGGAAAAAAAAGGGGGGGATTATACTACTGACTAAAGATTCTAAGAAATGTTCCCTTTCCAAGGTTAATCAATTCCATTTCATAATCACCCCCTCATCACCCCTGTTCAGTAGGAAGTAGCCAGAATGGTCATCGCTCCTCTTCCCACAAGATTGTGGAATGGATATTGACAGTGGGGAATTATAATGGAAAAGAATAAATCTGACTCCATATTAGATCTGTTTCTTTGGTTTTAACCCTGTGCCCTGTTTTCTAGGCTTAGTCTTGCTAGTTCTACACCTTTTGTAAAAGAATGTTACCTTTAGCCTGAAATATATGGGAAAGCCTATTCCCAAGGTTCTGACCTTTATGGATATTAACACTTTTGCACTCATATAAATATAACAGGTTGCAGAATAGACAATAACATTTATTTTGTTGGAGATTTTTCAGGGGCACCATGACCTGACCCACATGGACAGCTGCAGGAACAAAAGATTTCAAGAACAAAGAATTCCTTCACCAAGAAGTTTGCAACAACCAACCACACCCCTTCCCCTTTTTAGTATAAAAGGAGCCCAAATTCTGACTTAAGTAAGATGGTTCTCCAGGACATTAGTCTGCCACCTTAGTCTGCTGGCTTTCCAAATAAAGTTGCTATTACTTGCCCCAACACCTCCTCTCCCAATTTATTGTCCTGTCATTTGGTGAGCAGAATGAGTTTGGATTTGGTAATATTGTGACTAGCAAATGATTTTCTTATACCTGGCTTTGTTGACTACAGAAAGACAGACTGCCAGAGGTGTGAGTATCTGAAATACAAGGAAGAATAAACCCCAAGAAAATCATCAAATTGGATGCACGAATTAAAATTTTACATTTGTAGTAATTTTGCCTTTCAATTGCCTTTTATTCATTCATGTCATTATTTTTGCAAAAGTTTACTGGCACCAACCATGCACCAAAGATACAATTGGGCCCTAAGCATCATCAGTTTTGTGTCAGGAGATAAGAAGACAAATAGAATACTGTATGGACAATGTCCTGATAGGCCCCCATCAGGCAGCCCTCTAGCACCAACATCATTCTCTACTTTAAAATTCTTGTTAGCTGACATCTAAGATAACACCATAAAGGTATAAATCTACCATCACATCAGTCATTTATAATTCAATGTTCCAGAATAATTGCCATAAGGCTGCCCTATAAAGCAATCAGCTGACATTGGAATCAAGCTTCCTTGATTCATCTTGTTTCATAATTTATCATCCAAATGCTCTTTAGTTTAATATTACTTCTGTTTGCTCACCTTATGCAGCTTATAAAAGACTTGTGATCTCAGATGCACCACAGTCTAAATTACATGCCATTAGGCCTCTGCAGAGCCTCACACCTGCTCTATTATACTACTACTGCCACTCAGCTGGCTGCTGACTCTCCCTTAAGTAAATGGTGCATAGCACACAGACTTCCCTCCTCTGATCCCAATATCTTTGAATATTCATTATCAGTATCCAAGGTGCCTCCTTCAGTTCCATGTCTCTTATTATTTTATTTGTAGAAATGCTGAGCATTTGCTCTGCAGCACAACTGATGCCATTCCTCAGAAGATATTGCATGAGATACCAGAGATTCTATGCCTCCCCTCAGTTTTGCTCAATACACTTCATCAGATCCTTCAGTTCAGTGTTTTCTAACTTTTTTCTAACAGTTTTCAGCTTTTCTAACCCAGTGCCCATGGCCTATGAGGACACTATTTTCCAACTTCTCATAGAGTCCCAAACCTTGTCACCAACAGCATTCACAAATATTAAGCTCATACTATGAGCTAGCAAACCTATTTATAGACAGAAACTCCATCCAGAACCTCACTGGACACTTAGTCTTTAGAAACTAAAAATCCAAGAGTATGTTATCCAATCAAATTCCCAACATAGTTCCTACCACACTGACATTTAAAACTACATTAAAATTCTGTTATATTAGCTTTTAGCTTCTAATGAACTGAAATCTCATGATATTTGAAGCCATGTTTAGTTTGACCATTGTTATATCTCCCACACTTTGCTCAATGACTTGCCTAAAGTTGATATGGAGAAATACTTGTTGAATGAAATGGATTCTTAGGTGTCCCAACTAATTATATATCTCTTAAGGTCAGAATTCTCATTCCATCAGCCATTCCATTCAACATCTTCACACATCAAAGTCTGGAACCCTCTCTTGGTTCCCTGGACTTAGCCACAGGGACAAAGGACAGCTCAGTTTGTTACCAGGACCCATCATTTGATCCTAATTCCTGTCCAGGGAGGTTCCTGTAGCCATATCTCCTTTTCTCTGCTCATCTATCCCATCTCTCCCCAGTGATTATCATCTTTCTCTAGTTTAAATAGCTAAAAAGATGACAATTGTCTTAATGACTAGCCTTAAAAGATTACCTATCATTGGTTTCATTTTTTCAAAATTATTACTCATTTTGGTAATAAAATGTCAGAAAAATATCTAACCAAAAACACATGAGGAGTAATACATTTTCCAAATTGTTAGCTATGCTATCAACACCTTAGAAGAGCACCTTACCTGTATGTATGTGAAAATACTCAAGCTCTTCTATGTTAGGAGAGTAAAACACTGCCATTTAATTTTGTTAAAACACCGTAACAAAAATACAATACAATACAATACAATAAAAACATTGTACCAAAAGAGATGTATTATAAAACACATTGTGCTATAATCCTGAAAAGTTCTTATGAAATCACTGGTATCTGTGTGTGTGTGTGCGTATGTGTGTGTGTGTAAATATAATTATATATGGAGAAGCAAATGCATGGATAAAAAGGAAGTAAAATATACCATATCAGACATTTTGGTTTCCCATGTGTTACTCTCTCAAATAATACATAGTTGCAAATTTGAAAAGACTAAGAGAAGTGCATCTCCAAACATTCTCCTTTTTTCCCCCAAGGCATTCTCTTATCATTCCTAAGTTTAGCACTACTGAAACCATGGCACCAGAGAAGTGACATTGCAATACGTTGGATGCTGGTGCAATGTAATAAGTACCAGAGAAAGTATGTGTTTTGCAGGCAGAGAAAAATTGTGTGTAAATCTCGACTCTGCCACTTATAGGTATGTGACTTTGGGAACTTATAAGTTATAATCAACAGTTTCCTCACCAGCAAAGTAAGACTCAATGATAGTATCCAACTCAAAATCTGGCTATAAGGTTTAAATTAGATAATCCATGTAAAATGTTTATTATAGTTTGGCATCTATAAATATTTCAGATTGTAATTTATGTACTATATTTGCCTATATATTTTATATATCTATATTTAAAATTTGAGAAGAAATGACTTAGTTTTGTTTAAGGAATGCTTCTAAAAGAACAGAGATTTTCTCACGTATCTGTATTCCTTAATTAACATAATTAATACTAAAATGAAATAATATTATGATAGGTTCTACAGGAATTCAAAAGTCTATTTCCTTACCTCTCCCTTTTCCATTAAGTATTTTTTAGCATGAGCTCAAATAGAAGTAGAAAAAAATTAAAGCATGACAGGTAAGTAAATGGTAGAAAATATTCTGTGTAAGATTAAGGCTTTATCTTTGTAGGACTTGGCAACTTATTGTCTGTTTAATTGAAGATTATTTCAAAGACTGTCTAATGAATACAAAGTTAATTCATTTTTCCCTGTGATGAGAAATATATATTAACTTTTGAAATCTGGTCTGAGTCATTTTCTCTTTTCATTTCAAGGGCATTTTAGACATCTCTGCAATTCAGTCTTTTACTGTAATTTCATGCTGGTAAAGTGCAAAGGACTGTCTATGTCAATAACTGACTATTCAGGCATTAGGACAAAACTTTAATAATCAGTGATAATATATCTTAACAAAGAATAACAGTATATCTGTAATGTAGTAACCTTCGACTGTATTGTACAATTAACTCTTTATATTCCTTCTTTAGTGAGATCCAAAGGAAATATACTCCACATTAAACAATATTCATGTTTAACTGATTATCCTTGAGAAAAGTAGAGATATATATGTTTTATCAGAACTCTCTTAGAAAAAAATAATATTTTTACATCAAGAAAGTAGCAGTGCATATTTTATTGTTTTTCACATAGAAATAAATTTTAAGAGATGATCACATTGACAAATTTACTCTATTCTATTAATATTGATAATTAAACTCAAATTGGTCATTCTAGTGGCAGAGTATAAAACAGTGTAAGCCTTACAATCAAGAACATAAGTGCTAGAATATTTACTTATTATTTTGTGATAAGAAAACTTTACATAAGGTTTATTTTTCCTAGCAAATTCTTAATTGTACAATGCTGTAGTGTTCACTAAAATAATAATAAAAATAAATAAAAAGAGCAAGAGGAGACTTTTTGTGATGATGGATATATTTATGGCATAGATTGTGGTTATGGTTTCAAGCGTATATGTCTCTCTAAACTCATTAAGTTGTGTACATTATATGTGTACAGAATTTTGTATGCCAATCATACTTGAATAAGTATTTTTTTAAATGCTGAAATACTTCAAAACCTCTTATTAGAGGCCTTTATTCCAGAATTTCACTAAGCTCTTACAAAATATTGTGGTATTTGTGACTGAGAGGAGAGAGTTTTTATTTTCTGTAGTCTTCTAAAAATTATATAGTTAAAAATAATAACATGATTTCTCCAATGAAGACTGCTCACATGAAAGTACTGAGCTCAAAATATTTACTAACTAAAAATTAAACAGCAATTTATTATTTGACTATGAAAGTTATTCACTCCTCTAGAAAAGGCAATTCCCCAACTTTTCTTGTCACATTTTAGACACTATATCTTTCTTGACAATTTTCAAATGACGTATTGAAGGAAAAAAAAATGACTAATGAAATTAGGATATCCCAATTACCTTGTAACTTTTCCTCTTAATCATTTAAATACAAATCAAATGGTTTTTAGAAACAGCAGTTATACTCTCCCAAAATGTAATTGGCTGTAAACACTGGTTAAACTTTTCCTTTTGTGCCTCATGTTTATTTTATTTTGACACCTTATCTTTGATAGAACTACTTAATGGGGTCATAGGTATCTATTTCCACATTTAGATCTGCCATTAAAAACACAGTCCCTGCTTTAACTTATATAGCCGATGAAAATACTTGAGTCCTAACATTCTTGAATACACATTATTTGGTAATCAAAACAAAAATGAGTGGATTGAGGCAATTTCCTGATGCAGCATTATGTTTAGATTAAGAAAGTATTTTTGCTTGTGACATATCCTTACTAAAGTTGTTATTTGCTTTAGTCTGCTCACATGTCATTAAATTATAGTTATTAGTGAAATATAAAAACTCCAGAGATAAGTGTGAGTATAGGGAGTAGGGTAGAGTGAGACAGACACTGATATGTACCATGAAACCTGCAAAGCTTGGGAATAAAGAAAAGAGCTTTCTTTTACTTCTGTATCAGACATGTTGAATTTTGTGACAAAGGAGTAAGAAATCAAGGTAGATCCAAATGTCCAAGTTTCAACCAAGAACTTGGTTGTCAAGATCTTAACAATTTAACTTCCTGGAAAAAAATGTGATGCCACTCAGACTTGAGGCAGAGTAAGTGTAAGTTACTGTGAAGATAAGTATGTTGACTTGCTGTCATGAAAAGTTCACTTTTCTCTAAGTTTGTTAAAGGTCAGAGACAGAAAACGTGTTACTTTCTTTTCCCAAGCACACAGCAAACCCAAGAAACTGGGTGCCACAGATACAGTAGAGTTTAAAAATATAAATGTTTCAAAAATTAGTGAAAATTGAAAATAAATAGTCTATATTAGGAAATTGCTACTTTTGGTAAATGAACTCAATGCAGTCATAAAAATTAATAATTATGAAAAACAGAAATATGTCTAACCATTCATAAAATGATGCATAGTAAATAAGCATAACACAAAGCCTATATTTAATTAATTAAGATTGATAAAGTCTAAATGGAAATAAAAATAAAATAGTCCATATGTTAGGGAAATTAGCAGGACTTTCCACACAAATTTCTTTTACATATTTTTATTGTTTACACAAATTTTTTTGCAGAAAAATAAAATAAAGAGAGTATAGCGAAAGTGTCTTATATTTGATCAATTATAATAGATAGTAAAAGAAGGCTAGGAAATTATGAGTATATAGACTGAACATATTTATATTCTATAGGCAAGAAATTTTGCTTCTAGGCATATATGGTATAAATGCATACACAAGTTCATCAAAAGACACATTCTAAAATATTCTTGCTAGCACTATTCATCATAACTCCCAACTGGCAACTATTCAAGTACCCATTAACAGTAGAATGGATGAATAAACTGTTGATATTTACACAGTTGAATACTGCACAGCAATGAGAATGAATCTTTTACAACCATGTGCTTCAATATGAACAAATCTCAGAGGCAGAATATTCAACAATAAAGAAGAACATAGTCTTTTGTGTTTGTCTTTCTTCATTCTATATAATGTTTGTGAAGCTCCACTTGGAAAAATAATTAAAAATCCACAACAAATCCTTTCAGGCCAAATGCACAACATTTAAGGCCACAGAAAAAATCCTGCTAGGAGAAACTAAGAATCTCAATGGGCTATAAGGAGTCAACATATATATCAAAGCTGAAACTTTTTACAATGAGATAAATTCATTTTTACCTAAAGGTCTTTACCATAATATAAAATATAAGTACAAAATATAGTATAAAACATAAAACCTATGTGACACATATGCATATATGCATAATAAATGTGTATACATTTTACATGTATGCAAATATGTGAATGTATATATGTGCATAACAATGCATATTCTAAAATTTTCCTGTGGCAAAAGCAGTTATGTGTCTACCAAAGAATCATACTCACTTTCTATAGTGAGAGTTATCAATGGGAATTTGTTGTTCTGTCAAGGTCTACATTCACTAGCCCTTTGACCCTAGTCACCCCAGTGAGCTGAAATGACTTCTAGCCAGTGGAATGTGAGCATAAGAGATGCTTTGATTAAGAACGGATGTACTTTCTCCACACTGCCCAGCCCAGTCTGCCAATAGGATCGAGAAAATCCAGAACATGACTCCAAGGTCCTAGATAATGAACAAGTCACAAGATAGACAAAACACAAGTTCCTGAATCTCTTATAGGAGGCTGCCTATCCACCAGAATCAGCTCCATTGACTGAATTGTAACATAAGCCAAAAATAAACTTATGTTAGGTTAAGTGTGACATTTTGAGGTTTATTTGATAACAAGCTATTATATTTTAATATTGGCTTTTGTTTTTATTTTTCTATGATCCAGTTTTGAGGCTCTGTCTAGAAGCTGGTCAGTCACCTTTTCTGACAGTTGGTTGAGACTAAATTCCTACCACTTTCTTTATTGGGCTCTTACACCCAAGGCCACTAAGCACCTGACCTAATCAGTCTGAGCCCAGGTACAAAACAACTAGGAACAGTACTTATGGTCCCAAAGCCCATGAAATTATTCAAATTAGCCAATCCAAAAGGAGCCCAAGAAACCTAGATAATGCCACTTCTCTTGTACTTAAGGTTCCCCTTGCAGCACCAGCTTTCTGCTACCCTGTCCCAGGGTAGCCCTCTGTAGCCCTACCTAGCAGCCCTCTGTAGCCCTACCTAGCAGCCTTCTCTTATTTAGAGCTATAACAGAGAATTCTGGCTTTCATCTGTCCAACTACTGTGTCCCATCATCAAAAGAATCTAAAATCTTATAAAACATGAATTCAGTTTGATCTTAATTAAAACATACCCTGAGCTTCTTTTTTAAAATGTAGTCATTTAGTATTTACAAATTTAATACCTGTGACTTTTTCCCCCTAAGAATACCAAAGATTTATTATGTGCAGAAGTTTGTACATTTGCTGAAACACAAATTTGAAGAACTTCAAGGATGGTTGAGTACACATGCTATTTAACTAGCAATTGGGCTCATCAAACTGTCCAACATCTGCATTTCAGCATGGTTTTGTTCTTGCCTCATAATTACCATGGCAGAAAATATAATAAATTGTTCAAATCAGTATTTCTTGATCAAAAACAATCATTGAGTGAAAGATAAACTTCAGTGAAATCTGAAAGGGTTAACATGGCACAAGAAACAGATAACTTCTCATAGAACTGTGATTCAGGAATAAGTTGGGAGCTGTAGTAATTTTTTTTGAATTTCATGTTTTTAAAGATATCAACCATATCACTGCAAAATGATACCAATAGTGAAAAATACATATGTATTGCTTATAAATCCATGTAATTCCATTTTTTATCTTTTTATAGTTTTTTCTTTGTTGTTCTATTTTTATATAGTAATAACTTAAGAAATGTGAATTATTTAAGGGTAGAAGATAATTATGAGCAATTAGCAGCTCAAATTTGAAAGAAAAACAATACTCTATATCTACTCATTCTATTTACCTCCTTCCCCATTTATACAAAAAAAAAAAAAAGAGCCTATCTGGGACCATTTGACTAGGAATTTTGCAACTGGATATTTCTTGAACATGAGCAGGAAATGTGCATTATTTTCTGTTTACTAGGGTTTTGGAGATTTTAAAAAGTAATTAAGAATAAAATATACATACTGGCATAAATACATATTTATTATACAAATAATATTCACTTATATATACACATGCATTTAGTTAAGTCATCTATTAAAATCATTTTTAAATAGTAACTATGCTGAACTATTCAATTGTAGATTTAAGTAGTCAGCTATGGGTCACAATAAAGTATAGTGGTTAAAGTCACAGATGCTGGAGTCAGATTGCCTGAGTCTGCATTACTGTTTCTCTCTCTACTTGTTTTGTGATCTCAGATCACTTCACATGTTTGGACTTCAGTTTGACCATCAATAAAAAAAGAGATATGGTAATTATTTTATAGAGTACTTGTGAAGATTAAATAAATACATATATATAAAGTGTTTAGAACTGTGCCTAGTACTCATTGAATGCTACCTACCACTATTATTTGGTGTGACAGAGCAGAAATGAGATTCTAACTCTGCAGCTAATTCACTATATAATCTTGAAGATAGTATTTACTTTTCTGGATCTCCAAGTCTATGCTGGCAAAATGAGAGATTTGGGGTACTCAGTTTCTAAGGTCTTTCCTAGCCCTAACTTTCTGGAAGTCAAATAACATTTTATAGAAGTCACTTGACTATCACTTCAGTTATTACCCTTGTAACCACATACTCATAAATGCCTTAAGAGGCTGCATGCAGAATCTTTAGCATCATGGCTGGTTGATTGAAGGTGAGTTCTAATGAGTCAACTTTTGAGATCTCTCCAACTTCATATTATATTTGTCTTGCTATAAACTTAAACATATAAGAAAATGGTGAATTTCAAAATTTCCCTTCCATAAGAGATATTATATCATACTTATGGATCAATAACAGAACCAAGGGAAAAAAATTTGCACTGATATTTATCACATTGTAGCTGCCTCTCTCAAATTAATCAATTTATCTTAAAGAAATAGATTTAAGGCATGTCATTTACAATATCCCAAATTAGATTTTCTTTTATAAGGCTAGCTCACTAACAAAGAGTACTACTTCCTGCATAATAAATTCAGCCTAATACCTGATTTCATTACATTAGTGTACTGTATTAAGTGAATTTATATTAAGAAACAAAAAGGAAAGAGATCATTTGACAGCAGTTTCAGATAAAAGTGAACATCTGGGAGAAGCAAGATGGCAGAGTAGAAGGATGCAGGTAGCTCACCCTCTCCCACAAATACACCAAAACTCACATCTATGGACCCACTCAGCCAACCAGATCACCTACCAAACTCCGACAGAACATCGCCCTCTTTGAAAGACAAAGACGCCAAAAATCTGGTAGGAAATAAGGAAAAAAGAAAGAAGGAAAAACAAAACAATGTGGAACCAATCCTGTGGGGAGGGAGCAGCAAAGGAGGACTGGTGCTCGTTTGCTGGGTCTCTCCTCTCCAACGGCTAGGCCAGTGGGACAGAGGGGGAAACTTCAAGGCTCAGATCTGCCCTGAGCACCCCTTGACTGACAGAACAGAGTTAAATGGTTACAAAGGGTCCCTGTGACACCCAGCCTGAGATGCAAGCCATCAGCTGGGGCTGGGTCAGGTGGCCCTAGCCAGGTGGAGGACTGGGGCAGCTACACTGAGGAGGCCTGGGGGACTTCAGGGTGTCACGCACCATGGCTGGGAGGGGATATGGAGCAGAACAACCTCAGTCCCCCATAAATTGCAAAAAAAACAAAGCAACATGGCTGGGGTGCCCTGGGGGGAGGGGCATCATAGCCTTTGTCTCCTCAGACCTGCACTGCCATTAATAGCATTTCTCCTGAGAAGAGAGGCGGGGCTCAGCCACAGCCGCCATATTCTTCTGTGTGCAGCACCCGGGCAGGGGCGGATCCAAGACCTGAATCCACATACGAGGGCTCTGCGACCTCGTAGGCAGGACTGAGACTTATTTACAGCTGGAGGCAGATAGGATTTTTCTGCCCTGGCACCTCAGAGAACTTGCACCACCAAGACAAACAGGGAGCTGAGATTTGACACAGAGCAGAGGTGGGGCCATTCCGTGGTCTTCCCCAAGCCTGCCTTTGGAACACTGACCCGAGCCCAAGCAGGCAGCTGCACAGAGAAGAGAAGTGACCAGCACTGGGGTAGGGCATGTGGCAACCCAATTTCCTGGCAGGAATGCAGCACCCGACTATGAATTGACCCGCCCACCCACTGGTTAATAGCTCAGCACCTGAATCAGTGTTGGGAGGGGGCACGATCTGCTAGCCAACAGCTACTGGGAGCAACACAGAAGATGGCGCCAACAGAGAGCCGCTGGAAACAGCAAATTGAGTTCGCAATACAGGGCGAAGACACAAAGGCCTCTCAATAAAATCATTAAGAGCAGTGTCTCCAGGAAAACTAGATAACTGGTACTCCTTAAGCCACAGTGCCAGGGAGATATGAGCAAGATGAAGAAGCAGCAGAATCACTCCCAATTAAAAGATCAAGAGAAATCCCCTGAAAGCATGATCAAGCAAATAGACATGGATGGCCTACTAGATCAAGATTTCAAAAAAGGATTGATCAAAGTACTGAGGGAACTAAAAGAAATAGTGTTTAGAGATATAAAATATGTCAAAAATGAAATCAAAACAATAAAGAAGAACCAAGTAGAATTAATAAACTCATTTGCTGAGATGAGATCTGACCTAAAGGCTGTACAAAGCAGGCTAGATTATGCAGAGGAATGAATAAGTGACCTAGAAGACAGGACAACAGAAAGCACACAATCAGAACAGCTGAAAGAAAAACAAATAAAAAACAATGAAAACAATATAAGGGACCTATGGGATACTATAAAGTGTGCCAATCTACACATAATAGGGGTTCCAGAAGGGGAAGAAAGAACAAAGGGGATTGAAAAGGTATTTGAAGAAATCATGACTGAAAACTTCCCAAACCTAAAGGAATCAGATATCCAAGTACAGGAGGCTCAGATGGTCCCAAACAGGAAGAACCCAAACAGACCCACACCAAGACATATCATAATCAAGATGGCCAGAGTCAAGGATAAAGAAATGACCCTAAAGGCAGCAAGAGAAAAGCAAAGAGTGAGTTACAAGGGAACCCCCATAAGGCTCTCTGCTGATTTCTCTACATAAACACTACAGGCCAGAAGGGAGTAGCAAGATATACTCAAAGTCCTGAATGAAAAATAGATGCAGTCTAGGATACTCTATCCAGCAAGGCTATCCTTCAGAACAGAAGGAGATAAAGAACTTCACAGACAAGCAAAAACTAAAAGAGTTTAGCAACACTAAATCCATGCTAAAAGAAATATTGACAGGTCTACTCTAAATATAAAAGAAGCAGAATGCTACAAAAGTGAGGAACTCATAACTGGAAAGGAGGTAACTGCCATGAATTACAAAAAGAATAAACACAAAATTGTAAAAGGAGACCTCTAAATCATTAAGAGTGGGAGAGGGAAGCAAGGAAAGCCATTGTGGAAAACAGTATGGAGATTCCTCAGAAGACTAGGAATAGACTTACCATATGACCCAGGAATCCCACTCCTGGGCAGAAATCCAGAAGGAACCCTACTTCAAAATGACACCTGCACCCCAATGTTCATAGCAGTGCTATTTACAATAGCCAAGACATGGAAACATGTCCATCAACAGAAGACTGAGTAAAGAAGTGGTATATTTATATGATGGAATACTATTCAGCCACAAAAACTGACAACATAATGCCATTTGCAGCAACATGGATGTTCCTGGAGAATATCATTCTAAGTGAACTAAGCCAGAAAGAGAAAGAAAAATACCATATGAGATTGCTCATATGAGGAATCTAAAAACAAAACAAAACAAAACATAAATACAAAACAGAAACAGACTCATAGACATAGAGTACAAACTTGTGGTTGCCAAGGGGGTGGGGGTGGGAAGGTACAGACAGGGATTTTCAAATGTAGAATAGATAAACATAATTATACTGTATAGCACAGGGAAATATAAACAAGATCTTGTGGTAGCTCATAGCAAAAAAAAATGTGACAATGAATATATATATGTTCATATATAACTGAAAAATTGTGCTCTACACTAGAATTTGACACAACATTGTAAAATGACTATTACTCAATAAAAAAAATGTTTAAAAAAAGTGAACATCTGTGTAAGGTTTGCAATAATAGAGATAACCAAAAGTGCCTTTTTCTTTCAACATCACCTTCACCAAGTAGTGTTGCCATGGCCAATGATATCTATCTGTGGAAATTAAGTTAAAGTATAATATTACTTGGAAAACAATTATCAGTCAATTACCAACTTTCCAATGTGATTCTTTTTAATCCTTATATACTGAAATCTATAATTGCTGTCATTTTGCCATAGATTGCACCATACTTAATCAGTTTTAAAATAGACACAGATTGGCCCTTGTTCCATAAAATCTCTGGTTTCTTTCTCTTTCACTGACCACATAGTCAATATGCACAAATTACAAAGCTGAGAATTAACATTTTCTTCAATTAGCCTGGAGCAATAATAAACCAATGATTCACTTCTGGAGGTGGCAAATCTGGCAGATACAACATTGTAGAAAGCAGAAAGACATCTATTTGATGAAAGAATACTGCTAATGGTGATCATTTACATATTAATGCATAATTTTCACTGCTTTTTTATGGGTCAAAATATTATAAGGTTAACTCATATTTTTTTCACTGAAGTACAAGCTGCTTTAATGAGATAGATATGTAATATCAAGAATTTACTCTGGTTAGATAGAATCATTATAATAATTGTTCTACTTGAGCTTCCTGATAGATCTCAAGCAGTGGCCAATAAACTGGATCCAACTTCAGCACATCCTGACCAAACTGTAAACACAGCTCATTTTTTTTCCTTCTTAGTAACTGGCATAAAAATATATTTTGGTGAGATACATTGGCTTTATTTAGAATATATTTCAGTATGACTTCTGTGGGATAGAAACTATGGCAGAGCGAGAAATCTACAAAATGAAGAGTGGATGCATATTAAGGACAAAAAGATTGAACTTTGAGGTTCAGTGAGGAAAAAGTAAGGAGGGGGAAGACTCCCATTGGAAAAGAGAGAGCCAAGGAGAAACCTCAAAAGAAAAATATATGTAAAGTATTTTCAGTTGAAATGTAGTGCTGTGTGATTTTGACTATTCCAGATGACTCCTGGAATTTTCAACTAAATTATGCTCAACAAAATTCTATTACTAACATGGTACAAATTCTTGTTTATAAAAATCAAGGAAGAAGCCAAAAGTTTGCAATGGGACAGGAGAGGAATCAAAACAGAAGAGGTAGGGGCAAAGGATCCCAGAAAACACTACCTACTGGATTATGGCATTGAAGATGGAGTATGTTCCAAAATCAGGTAGGATTCATAGTAATCTCTAGTCAGATTCACAGAATGAATGTTGAGCATTTGTATAAATAAAACATTAAAGGCATGATACCTGGGATACATGAACCTTCAGTGGTGGAGAGGAACAGAGGTCTATTGTGGATAAATAATTTCCTTGAAAAAAGTAGCATCTAGCTGAGATATGAAATATAAAAAAGGAATGTCCAAATAGAGGGGAGATGCAGAGGGCTGAAGGCAAAGAAAATGGTTTATACAAAAGCTTAGGTGAAAGAGAGAATATTCCATATTCATTGAGTTAAAATGACTCCTGATTTATTAGATTTTAGAATAAGAGGTATAGTATGTTGAGAAATAAAATGGAGGAATATACAAAAATCAGACAATAAAAGGCCCTGTAATTTATACTAAAGAGTTTAGACTTCATGCTGGAAAATAAGAAGTCATTAAAAAATTTTGAATAGGGGAGTAATAATAACACAGTATCACACTTTGACATCCAAAAATGTGTTCTTGTCCATGGTTTCCTCTGGCCATGCCTCCATCCACAGGGCAAGGAGTCCAAAGGGCCAAGCACACTAACCCACTTGGCATCAACGCCCATCCTTATAAGCATTCTCTGTGTATATATTCATGCAGAATCCCATGCCCAGATGATCCCAGGCTGCCTCTATGACCTGTGTGGCTTCTTCTCCAGGTCTGTCCCCTAAGGGCAGATCTTAGCCGTGGGCTTACCTCCAGGCCTGAGGGAAGGTCCCTGAACAGCTGTAAAGAGGAGGATGGCTGTGGACAATGATCAGATAGATATACAGGTAGGAGTGTCTGAATATAAGTGCATGTAATGGCACTTATATATAAATGCCCTGGCAGTAATGGATGAAGCATGAAGATAGAGAAGGGGAAGAGCCATGCACCTCCATTTACACTCTTGCCTGAGCTCCCCAAATTTTGAGAATGGGCCAGAATATTACATTTGTGCTTTAAAAGATCACTCTATGTTGCAGAGAATGGAATGGAGGCACAAAGAACTGGTAAAAAGTATAGAATTTAAAAATCTATTGAAATATTCTTGGAAAGAGTTAATATCATCAAGCCCTGGGTGGTGACAGCAGGAATGAAAATAATTTGATAGAATTTAGTGTTTGATTGTTGTGGGAGCTGAGATGGAGAGATAAGTCAAAGATAATATCCAGGTTTTCAGTTTTCACAACTAGGTGATGGTAGTAATTTTTATTTCAGTGAATGTTATTATGAGAGGAAAAGTTTACAGACAGATGATACCAACTTCAGTTTAGAGCATAATGAATTTAAAGTACCTATGGGAATCAAGACAAAGATGTCCAACAGAGCATTGAATTTCGTGATCTAAAGAGCTATATGCTTGAAGAATAAATGTGGGACTTACTAGCAAATGATAATAATTGAAGTCCTTGGAGTAGATGAAAACATCTGAAGAGTAGTAGATGACATGGAAAGATAAGAGAGCTGAGGACAAATCAGTGAGTAAAGCCAACACGTAAGGGATGATAATTTGAAGAGAATTCCAGTATTAAATGTGTCCAGAAGTATAAGAAGCATGTTGCAAAGGAGGTAATGAGGTAGGGTAAATGAAATTAATAACATAAATTAATTCATAAAATGAATCAATAAAATTAAATGCAGGTTATATTTTAATAGCCAACACCACCTATTAATCCTGGGAGTAGAGCCTGCAAAGACTTTCAGAAAAATTTTAACAGTAGTTAATACATGCATACATGAACCAATGTTAAGTACCCCACTTCCCACCAATGATATTCTTTAAATGGCTCTTTTTAAGGATAATGGAAATGTGCTTTGTTTAATTAAAATCAAAATTCAAAGTAATTGATTATACTATTATATACAGTTTATATTTAACTGTATTAAAACCATTTAATGTGTACACTCTTCAGTTGAGTGCTATTTGCCAGAAACCATGCTGAGAATATTTTATTCATAATTCATTTAATTCTCATGAAAAACTTATTAAGTAACTACTATTATCCACTTTTTACAAATAAACTAGAGTCTAAGGAAATGAAAAAACTTGGCCATGACCTCAGAGCTTATCAGTAGCAAGCTGGATTTTGAATTTAGGCTGAATCAGTATCAGATATCTTAACATTAAACTTTATTTTGGTATCATGAAAGAAAGTAGAGATAAAGATACTCTTAGCAGTTGATTTAAGTTTGATTAACCTTTCTTGACTTACCATGATCTAAAATAATAAATGATTTTAGGACATCCACATATTGACTTTCTTATGTATTCACCTTTGTGGAAAAAAAAACTGCTTTGAATTAGCTATTTCTTTCTGCACATTATAAGTAACTTGAATGTAATCATTTTTAATTAAAACATTTAAATATTAATTTATCTTGGTATAATATCCAATGAATTCTTGGCACCTGTAATAATCAAGTTATGTAGAAAAATCTCTTTAACTTAAAATAATTGAGAAAAAAACATTTGAATATGTGGCAATTCCTAACTAGAGAATATCGAAAATTCAAGTTATTAATTAAGTTATATCCAACACAAAATTATATCCAACACAGAATCATAACTAATGTTAAATAAAATCATAAGGTGATAAATTCTAGGTAAAATAACACAATGTAAAGTAAAATAAAAATGCAGAAAGTGAAAGAATTTAAATTGACCCATTAATTCTACCATGTAAAGTGACACTGCTAAGGATTTGACATAACATATTTTCGTCATTAAACAATCCTCCTAAATTACTATGTACACTAAAAATTTGTTTCACACAATATTTTTTCTGCAAGCATAAAAGTAAACTTTAACATCATTCCTATTTAAATCATCATAGATTCCTAATTAGGCATAACTAATGAGATATAGCATTATTTTTAATTACTATAATAACCTGTAAGCACCTCCATAACCTATATTAAATGTAAACATGAACTATCCAAATAGGTTTTAGTTAGCCATGTAACAAGGAAGGTCTTGTTATAAAATCAGGTGACAACACTGAAGAATGTAAGATTTATGGACAATGTCAATAAATAAAAACTTACTTTCCAAGAGTAGATCAAAAGAAACTCAGGCAAGAAATAAAACAGACAAGAGAGGGATATATTTATTTTGAGAAAATCAATTCACTAAAGATGTTCTGTATACTCATAAATACACAAAAAACATAAAATCCATTATGCTCTTTTTTAGGCTGACACATGTGCACATATATCAGAGAGAAGAGAGCAATAGAAAAAGAAAATGGACATTCTAGTGATGTATACAAATAGGTACATCTATCATTTATTCAGTATTGATTTTAATAAAGATTTTAAGCTTTCTTTGACTTGGTCTCTTTTTCCATAGACATTATATCAATAATGAATTTTACTCAGAGTTACCCAAAGCATGTATACTCTCCTGAAGAACACTGAGTCCTCTTAGACATTGCATCAATTATTATACACACTGACGGTTCCAATTTGTAAATTACTTTCCATATTTTGAGCTTATTTCTCTACTTTCTGATTTATCATGTTTTTAGGTATTTAATTCATTTTATATATTCTAAATTTTAAGATTTACTAAGATGTGGTAAGAGGGGAAAAGAAATAGTAGGCTTAATATTACCAAATTGTCAACAAATTAAGAAGAAAAGCTATAGGTTGCTCCTGCTTTACAGAATTGCATGGTCTAATGATAACCCTATTCTCCCACCCATCTATACATTCAACTTTTAGTAGGTTAATTTCTAACCTACACCTCAGAACTTTTCCTTCAATTAATCATTCATTCAAAAGATATTTGAAATCACTTCCTATGTACAGACACATTTTGTGCTCAGAATGAAGAAATGAACAATATAGTTTTTATCTCATTGAACTCATGGTCTATGAAGAAAGAGGCAAAAAATAAACAATGGTTACAATGTAGTTTGTTATTGATCTTACAAAACTATACCCAGGAGCTATGAAAGCAAAGAATAGATTTCTCAATGAGCCTATTTAGAACTGGGAAATTTTCTTAGAAGAGATTGATTGCTCTTGAGATGAGTCTTGAAGTTCATGATGAACTTTCCCAAATAGAAAAAAAGGATGGGGTAAGAATGTTCCATGCCCGAAGAATAGCGTGTAGAAATACAAAGCATTGAGTTATCAGGAGTCCAAAAGCCAGAAATTAACTAGAATGGCTTAAGTGGAGATTACATATGTGGCAATAGCAGAGATAGATCAAGCTATTAGAAAAAAGGCAGGAGTTTGTATAACAACTAAGATATTTGAACATTAAACTGAAGTCTAGAAACCACAGAAGCATATATCCAAAAGGAACACAAATTTGAAAATATACATGCACCCCAGTGTTCATGGCAGCACTATATACAATATCCAAGACATGGAAACAACCTAAATGTCCATTCACAGAGGAATATATATATATATATTTGGGATGTTATGCTCTACACCAGAGTTTGACATGGTATAATTGACTATACATCAATTTAAAATATAATAAATAAATAAATAAATAAATAAATAAATAAATAAATAAATAAATAAATAAATACAAACAGAATAACTTGATAGAGATTGGTGTATTTATCTAAGCAGCATCTCAACATGATTAATCTGGCAGTATATGTTCTGACAAGCGATTCAGGCATCAGCTAGGAAACAAGCTAATATGCTATTTCAATGATCTAGATCAAAAAGGTGGAACCAAAATAAGGTATGGGGGTGGAGTTCAGAGGAAATAGGAGTAAAAGATTGTATGTGAAGGGGTGATTAAGAGACTGGCATAAATATACACAGAAATTCTCTATTATTATTATTGAAGTATTGTCAGTTTATGATGTGTCAATTTCTGGTGTACAGCATAATAATTCAGTCATACATTTACATACATATATTGGTTTTCATATTCTTTTTCATTACAGGTTACTACAAGCTATTGAATATAATTCCCTGTGCTATACAGAAGAAACGTGCCATTTATCTGTTTTATATATAGTAGTTAGTATCTACAAATCTTGAACTCTCAATTTATCCCTTCCCACCCTTTCCTCTCCTAGTAACTGTAAGTTTGTTTTCTATGTTTATGAGTCTGTCTGTTTTGTAAATAAGCTTATGTTTCTTTTTTTCCTTTTTCTTTTTCTTTTTTTTTTAGAATCCACATATAATTGATAGGATATGGTATTTTTCTTTCTCTATCTGACTTACTTCACTTAGAATGACCAATTTTTAATAATTATTATAATTAAAATGGCATTATTTTATTCTTTTTTATGGCTGAGTAGGATTTCATTGTATAAATATACCACAACTTCTGTATCCAGTCATCTGCTGATAAGACATTTAGGTTGTTTCCATGTCTTGGCTATTGTAAACAGTGCTGCTGTGAGTTGAGGTGCATGTACCATTTTGAAATCAAGTTCCCTCTGAATATATGCCCAGGATTGGGATAGCTGGATCATATGATAAGTCTATTTTTTAGTTTTATAATGAATCTCCATACTGTTTTCCACAACTCCTGCACCACACTACATTCCCACCAACAGTATAGGAGGGTTCGCTTTCTCCACACCCTCTCCAGCATGTATCTTTTTTGGACTTTTTAATGATGACCATTCTGACTGATGTGAGGCAATACTTCATTCAAATTCTGATTTGCATTTCTCTGATAATTTGTGATAATGAGCATTTTTTTCATATGCGTGATGGTCATTTTTATGTCTTCATTGGAGAATTGCTTGCTTAGGTCTTCTGACCATTTTTGGATTGGGTTACTTTTTTAAAAAATTATTAAATTATATGAGGTGCTTATATATTCTGGAAATTAACCCTTTATCAGTCTCATTTCTTGCAAATATTTTCCCCCATTCTGTAGGCTCTTCTGTTTTGCTTATGGTTTTCTTAGCTGTGCAAAAGCTTATGAAGTTTACTTAGGGCCCATTTGTTTATTTTTGCTTTTATTTCTAGTGTCTGAGCAGACTGCCCTAGGAGAACATTGCTAAGATTTATGTCAGAGAATATTTTGCCTATGTTTTCTTCTAAGAGCTTTATAGTGCTGTGTCTTCTAAGTATTTAAGCCATTTTGAGTTTATTTTTGTGCATGGTGTGAGGAAGTATCCTAACTTCATGGATTTACGTACAGCTGTCCAGTTTTCCCAACACCATTTGCTGAAGAGACTGCCTTACCCCATTGTATATTCTTGCCTCTTTGTCAAAGATTAATTGATTAAAAGTCTTTATTTCTGGGCTCTCTATTCTGTTCATTGATCCATATGACTGTTTTTATACCTGTACTACGCTGCTATGATTACTGTAGCTCTGTAGTATTGTCTGAAGTCTGGGATGGTTATTCCTCCAGCATCACTCTATTTCTTCAGTATTGTTTTGACAATTCTGTGTTTTTTGTGACTCAATATCATTGATGAACAAATATGTAAAAATCCTCAACAAAATATTAGCAAACAGAATAACAATACATAAAAAAATTATACACCATGATCAAGTTGGGTTCACCCCCAGGACACAAGGATGGTTCAGCATATGCAAAACAATCAACATGATACACCACATCAAGAAAAAGGACAAATAAATCACATGATCCTCTCAATAGATGTGGAAAAAGCATTTGATAAAATTCAATACTTATTTTTGATAAGAACTCTAGCCAAAGTAGGTATAGTAGGAACATATCTCGACATAATAAAAGCTATTTATGACAAGCCTACAGCCAGCATAATACTCAAATCCACTAAAATCCAGAACAAGACTCGGATGTCCACTCTCACCACTTCTATTCAGCATAGTTTTGGAAGTCATAGCCATAGCAATTAGACAAGAAAAAGAAATAAAAGGGATCCAAATTGGAAAAGAACAGGTAAAATTATCACTGTATGTGGATGATATGATACTATACATAGTAAACTCTAATGGCTCCACACAAAAACTCCTAGAGCTGATAAAAGAATTTAGCAAGGTTGCAGGATATAAGATTAACATACAGAAATTGGTGGCATTTCTTTACACTAATGATGAAATATGAGAAAAGGAAAGTAAAGAAGCTATCCCTTTTAAAATCACATCCCCCACAAAAATGCTTAGAAATAAATCTGACAAAACATTGACTAAGGAAGTTAAAGATGACTTAAAGAAGTGGAAACCTATCCCATGTTCTTGGATTAGAAGAATTGGTATTGTTAAAATTATCATACTATCCAAAGCAATCTACAGTTTTAATGAAACCCCTATAAAATTACCCAGGACATTTTCCAGGGAAGTAGAAAAAATAATCCTAAAATTTATATGTAATTACACCAGGATTCTTGATGACAAGGATACAAATGCTAAATAAAGGTGAAAATCATCTTTCATATAATATCTGATGGACGATATCTTGGAAATATTAAAGTATCAGTGACCAACTAATGGCAACCAATAGCATAATTAGATGGGATATCAAGAGAAAGGTAAAACATCAAGAAAGCAACATGATATAGTGATAGGGTTTTACTGAAGTCACCAAGGGAAGAGTACAAAGAAAAAGAACAGAATGTAAGCATAGTGTCAAATCACTTCACTCAGAGTAGGAAATTTCAGTGTTTAAAACATTGAGTTGATGGTTTTCAAATTTTTTAAATGATAGAAAGTCATTTCTTTTTCAAAAGTAAAGAATTCAAATCTACACTTTAGCCATCCCTAATGTGAACTTAATTTTGTAAACATTTATAATGAGCATGATTTTCATCTGAATTTTTATCTAATCTTTACATGATTTTCAGAGACAGATCCATCTTGGAGCTAATGGAACTTATATATCAGGGTGTTTTATTTGCCTAGGTCCCTTCCAAGACCCAGAAAATGACCCAGAAATGTATTCATATGGTCATATGATTTTTAAAAAGTTTGCAAAATTGAGATAACTTAACTGCAATTGGTTAAGACCACAGTCTTTTTCTATTCATCTTCTTCTCTTGTTAGAGAGCATAGGATGACTTTGAGCATTTTGGAGGTATATCTGAGTTAAGATGTGGATACATTTAGTGTGAATTTCATGGGACATATTTATGTGATTCATAGCCACTTCTATACACAAGTAGAGTATTGCTACTTGTTCCAGTGTGGGAATGACCTCCATAAATTCTTTTCCACCCTATGACCTAAGGTGCTAGAGGATCAGAATCACATTATGATTGGGGAAAGCCTGATGGCACCTCATCTTATAAGTTGGAGAGAAAATCTGATTGTAAAATATCTGAACCCAGAAGACAGTCTGTGTAAAGTTCTTCTAAATCTTACTCATATATCTAAAAAACCTCTTAGAGGCCTTCCCAAATTTGAAAACAATTCTAGAATTTGTATGACATTTTCAATAATATATAAAATGAACTCATAAGCTACCAAAAATAACTTTATTGTAATCAAACATGCTGGAAAAAACTTAAATTTTTACCTCTAACTGTGGATAAATATATAAGGAAACCATTATAACATAAAGAGTTGATTGGAGTACACAGCTTGAAAATATTTCTTTAATATTCACTACACTATAGTTGAAAAGTAAAGAATAAAAGCTATTGAATACTAATATATTCATGAGAATTATTTCTCCATGCTCTCCTGATAGTCTGATTTCTTTAAATGGTTTTTAATCCACCAAATACTATTATTGTAGGTAACAACATTTCAAAGCTATCATTGTATCACAAATTTATTTTAGAATACTATAATCTATGCATCATTGATTTAAAGACATGTTTGTCTATTTCACACTTGGTGAATAGCTGTTATCTACTGCTTTGGCAAAATACAGAGTTTAATAATATGTGTATATTCTCCTTACTTTATTGCTTAAGCAGAAAAATATATATACTGAACTTAAAGTTCTTGAAAAGAATCGCTTATTTTGCAGGTAAAATGGTAGGTGTAAAAAAAAAATCTTGTTTTTGTTTTATTTAAGGATATCACACTGACCTATCACATTACATCTAGACTCACTCTTAGGTATCTAAAGGGTAGAAATGCCAAAATATCCATAAAAATCACCACTCTAACATGTTAAGTGTAATCCTTGCAGGAATTGATATTTAGAGATGAATAAGAGAAAAAGCCCATTTCCTAAAATGTCAATTGTGCAGTTTGTGCTGGCCTGAAGCATCTCAAAACTGTAAAATATCTCCTACTAAATAATATAAAGAAATGTCACCTTCCTAGTAGAATGGGAGGAATGGATTTCTGAAAACTGACCACTTTTATAACATTTCTCCATAGCGTTGAGTGAACTTAATATATAACATAGTCCTTTGACATCACTCATACCCTAATTTGTCAAGGCCAATATTTTACAGTCTCTCTTTCTATATATAGCTTTTAAAATTTGTATTTATCTCTAATATGGGAATTTATAGACTTAAAGATCCAAATGGATAAATTTTTTATAGTATTTAAATCTAGAAATGTATGTCAGATGATATTCACAGGAAGTTTTCTCTCTTCTAAACTATATGTCTAGGTCTTTGGGAGAAACATGGGAAGAATTCCCCTGAAACCTCTCAGATGTGAATGTGTACCTCATGTGTAACTGCTTCCATTTCATACCACGCCACCTTCCTGACACTCTCTAACCTCCTCAAAGTCTCATTAACATAACAATTTAGACACATGAAAAAGAGCACACATCCAAAAGCACAGAAGAACATGGGTAACAATTGAATATATAACAGAATCTAGGAGGAGTTTACACAAACTATGATATCAATGGGCTGGATTTAAGAATTGAATTACTGTCATCTTATTATTCACACCTTTCTTGCTCTAAATATCTTACACAGTAAATTATGTAGTAAGTGTTTATGTAGTAAAAAAGTGTTCTTGAACTACAAAGCAAAAGTAACAGTTCATTTTCCAATCTAAATCATTGCTTAATTTCATATTGTAAACTCACTGTTTAAATTCATGTATCTACTAAATTATATCTTAAAAATTAAATTTAAATCTAAAATTAAACTCCTATTTTCATTATGGGTTAATTAGAATTAGTTTTGACTGTATGATTAATTGTGGTTCTGTGCTTACAGTACACAAGAAACTGCCTGTAGCTTTTGCTAAATGTTATCCCCTAAATCTGTTAGTAATTTAATCACCTTGGCTAGTAAACAATTAAATTTCAATCATTCTACAATTGTTTTAAGGGTGATTTCCCTAATAAAGTATATATGGACTATTTGGCCTGCTAGATTTTTTAAGTTTCCAGAATATTCTTCCTAAAGGTATGGAAGAAAATGAAAGAAAAAAAGAAATACTAAATACTCTTCAAAACCTATTTTTCAAAGGCTCAATCTTTGTAGCAAGAAAATAACTCAGTATTTCACAAAGGATGAACTAAATTGGCACCCTGCCATTTTAATACACTCTGTATTAGCCTGACCCTACCTACACACATTGATTGGAACATTGTGCTGTGTGTTCTTTATAAATGGCTCAGAATAAATGACCCTGCTGTGCAAAAGTCATTACAAAACAATTTGACTAGTGCTTACTGTTCTTCCATTGTTGAAAGAAAAGAGAGAGATTATCCAGAACTAATAAGGTGGCAACGACATTCAGTAGATCAAGATTAAAAGCAAGGGGGAAAAAAGAAAAGAAAGGTATTCAAGAGAATTGGCAGATCTTCCTGCTTCATGAGTTAAGATTGATTTAGGACCACAAAATAATTTTTCTGATCATTTCTGTGGAAAATATTACCATCAAATACAAGTTATTTATTTGTATACATATCTGAAATTTACATTAACTAGTCAGGCAACTAAAAAGATAAATCATGTTAGTAGCAATGAACCATTAAAATAACAACAAAAAAAGAACACATGAATTTTTATTCATGATAAAATATAAGCCAGAATATGTGTCCCTAAATTGAATGAATATCTGGGTAACTAGAAGTTCTGAAAATTGTGATGGCACAAAAATTCAGTAAATAATGCAGGGTTCAACACATCAAATTATAGCACCATCAGTGAAAATGTAATAGTATTACAGAGCAATGGTGTAGTAGGTGTTCCAAGAGTTGACTTCTCCCCACTGCAATTTCTAAAAATAAGAGTATCAGAATGACTCTGAGAACAGCTGAGGAATACAGCTGTTACTGGGCCAAGTATCAATAATGTAAATTAAATTTAATATTTAGCTTGGGTTTTTCATGGAGGGGAACTTTCTCATTATAAAGTAAAACCATGTTTCATTTGTTTTACTTGTGATTATAGTCATAAGAGACTATGTGTCTCTTTGAATCATAGTCTTACACAATCAATATAGTTTTCAAAATATCAAAGAGTCTTACACGGGACTCATTTGAGTATATGGAGGAGAACTGAAGTCAATAAATATTAGAGGTAAATAGGAACATAAATTGCATGGACAAAAAATTCTAAATGTCCCTATCTTTTCTCTCTTGCTAGTTGGTAAGTGTGTGTGTGTTGAGTAGGTTCATAATGGATAGAATGGGCTCATTGAAAGGATTAGAAAATATTCCTCAAATAGCATAGTTGATTTCATGGAAATTAGTTATAAGATACTAATATGAAATGTTGATTATACTGTTGCTTTTAATGCAATGTGGCCACATCCACTGATGAGAATCATATACTACCATATTACCTGTGGTAACGTCCCTCTGTCCTCAGAGTCACTGACTTCTGTCACAAAGCCTGATGCCATTGTGTCATGTAAATTATTTAATTCACCAGTTTCTATATAAGTTTTCCAGTCTGTCCATGTCTGGGAAAGTCCCAGTACACCCCCAAGAAAACCAGAGGCTCACTATGGCATTAAATCTCAAAGTGGTTGTATGCGTTCCCCTTCTGAGGAGATGTCAAAGTTTCTGACAGTGGATTAATTAGAAAAGATCCTGCATGTAATTTCCCCATTTCCACTTTTGCAAGCCATTTCTCATAGAACACCACAGTAATCAAATTAAAAAGTAAATAAAATCTTATCACCCTACACAGAAATTTTCAATGACTTCACAACACACTGGGGTGAAAGTTGCGGTGGGGAGAAGAAATCTATTACCTGTTTTTTTTTTTAATTTGAAGTATAATCAATGCAACCTCATGGTGTTTAGTATGTCCTGTTCACTGCATATCCTGTAAATTGGTTGATAAATGTAGAGGCTTGGTATGCTTTATTTATTCATTTATTTTCCAAGAGTGGTTTGTATGTGGTATTATATACATTCAAAACAAATTTTTTTGTGTATTGAAGTATAGTCAGTTTACAATGTTATTTCAATTTCTGGTGTACAGCATAATGTTTCAGTTATACATATACATGAATATATTTGTTTTCATATTTTTTTTCATCATAGGTTACTACAAGATATTGAATATAGTTCTTTGTGCTACACAGAAGAAATTTGTTTTTTTATCTATTTTATATATAGTAGTTAGTATTTGCATATCTCAAATTCCCAGTTTATCTTTTCCTACCCCTTTCCCCTGGTAGTCATATTTGTTTACTATGTCTGCGAGTCTGTTTCTGTTTTGCATATAGGTTCACTAGTGTTTTCTTTTTTCCTTTTCTCTTTTTTAGATTCCACATATGAGTGGTATCATATGGTATTTTTCTTTCTCTTTCTGGCTTACTTCACTTAGAATGACAATTGAGTCCCTGTGCTAATTGCCCGTGTCTTGCCTTCTTTCAGTTCTTCAAGATCTCATAGGCTCTTTCTTGCCTATTCTGCCTAACACTCTTCTTTGATTTTTCTGCTTGCTAATGTCACTCTTCCTTTAGATCTCACTTTAAAATAATCACTTTCCCTGAGACAACTCCCAGTATAAATTAGGAACTTCTGTAATATTTTTATAGAAATATGAACTTTTCATAGAGCTAATAAATTTAATAATTACATCCTACAGGCATCGTTTATTGTTTGCATTCCCCTTTAATAAGTTGCTAATAGGAGGGATGGTGTTTATTGGTTCACCACTCTGTATTCAGAATGTAGAATAATTCCAAGTATATAGTAGGTACTCAGTAAATTAGTGAAAAGAATGAATACATATGTTACAGTGTTTTAAGGTGTCACCCTGACTGGGTTACAATACCCATTAATTCAAAAAAGCACAAATCAATCTGTTGCAGTGAAGATACTTTGCAAATGCAACTAAAGGCTAATCCCTGTACTTAAAGCAAGGGAGCTTATCCTGGATAAACAGTTGGAAGTCCTTAAAAACAGAACTGGGATTTCCCCTCAAGGCAACAGAAATTCCTCATACATCTGTGGTTGAACTCTGACTGATAGAGAAGGAATGAATGAATGGATGCTATCTGTGCAGATTTACTTCATGAGTGTGAACTTTGGGGCAAGCCACTTATTCACTCTATGTAAAATATGCAAGATACAAAATTATAGTGCCTAACTCACAGAGAGTTTGATAGAATTATAAGAGTAATAGCTATAAAACCATTGGCACAATATTTAGTATATAGTTCAATAAATAGTTGCTATTATTATTATTAACTACTTATAAAATATGTTTAAATTAAAATAGATTTACTATTTCCTTATGAAATATATGCTATATCTTTAAAAAATATTTTCCAGCTAGTTTCCAGTTTTCTGATCCAACAAAAACAAAGTGACACATAATTTAAACCAAGAAAAGTAGAAATTACTGACTCAAGGAAGAGTAAATATTGAGGAATTGAAGCAAAGTATCTCCTTCTTGGTTCACTTTATCTAATATATATGCATTTCTTGAGTCAGTAAATTTTTTTATTTAAATATTATGTTACTTTTGTTTTTCTTGAAACTATATATATTCATATATATTGTATGTATCTTAAATATCATATTACTTTGGATCTGGTACTCATTCACATTATGCTTGATTAGTACATCAAGTTTCACCTAAGGATATTAAACATTCATCTTGGATTCTAAATAGATTTTTTAAACAATAAACTTAAACATTTTAACTTTCAACAGAGATAACAGTGGAAGTAGAATTGAGGATGTAATGAACTCAGATTTGACAGAGGTTAATGACCAGCCATTCTGTTCAAATACAGAATAACCTGATATCTCATAAAATGTGCTTGACTTTATAGTTGGACACGTTTTAAAGCTTTTGCAAAAAATGTCTTTAATAAATTCAGTTGCTTATTTGCCTTTTATATATAAAGATGAAAGATCAATAAGAAACTCAGAGTTTTAACAATGTTATATCTAAATATCTAAATCTCCTTTACATTGAAAAGTATAAAAAGAGAGAAAGTTGGACAGTTTGGAAAAGTAAGCTTGATAACTATTATTTCATTCATTCTATGAAAAAGAGGGAAATTTTGAAATGTCCTTACAAATCCTGGGTACAAAATCTCATAATTCATACTACTTTGACTTTTAGAATTGTATATCTGAAAAGAGGGGCAATCTTGTATTATAGTAGAAGTCACCTTACTATAACATTTTCAATTTAAAATAATTACATATGAAAGTTTTCCTTAGGGAATAATCATCTTTTATATGAAATAATTATATCAGAGATACATGGTTATTAAAAGGAATTTTCTAGATGTTTTAAAAACTTAAAATAGAGATACCATATGTCATTTCACCTTTGGGTACATTAAATAGACACTTTGAACCAATATTTGTAAATTAAAACATCTTCAGACTTTCACAACTGGTTAATTTAAATCCTTCTGAAAATAAATAAGTACCAGGCAGATATTTTTTGGGGGGTGTGCTAGAGAAAAAATTGCCATGTGTATTTTAATGAATTTCTAAGTTTTTTAAATTAATAGACTTCACTTTTTAGAGCATTTTATGGTTTAGAAAAATTGAGCAATTAAGTACAGAGTCCCCTGTGTATCAACACTCTCCCCATCCTGCACATAATTTCCCCTATTATTAAAGTTTTACACTAGTATGGTACATTTGTTATCATCAATGAGCCAATATTGATACATTATTATTAAATTAAGCTCATGATTTACATTAGGATTCACTCTTTTTGTTGTATCAGAAAGGCAATTTTGATTATTAAATAAAATCTGTCATCATTTAAACACTAGTGATAACAAAATGGCTATATAGGAAAAGTTGCTGGAAAGGAAATTTTAAATAATCGATGATAATACTTTATATAATCACATAATATTCTCCATCTCTTCTGATATTTGCACTCTAAATTGGAATTGGAAAAGAAGAGGAGAGATCCCTGAATATCTGAAAACTGGTCTCAGGTTCCTAATTGGAAACTAAATCTCTCTGTTCTTTTCTTCACCAATATCTCAGGTACTTAGAGCAGATTTTATTTTTATTTGTAAGACAAAATGAAAGAAGTGGCAATATTTAATAGCCATATGTCTGAAGATTTAAGGCTCAGTATTAAAAATATACATTCTAACAATCAGAATTACCTAAAGATTAAATTTGTTTTGTAGAGGAGCAAAATGTGCCACCCCAAAATATGTCTCTTTGGCATGTGGATTATTTTTAGCTAAAGAAAAACAAGGCTCAAAAGACTCAGAAAGAGCCTTTGACCTTCTCTGTTAACTACCTAAAAGAATTTAGACATAGGACCTGTTCAAGGAAGGGAGCTATCACCATTGATAACAATAGTGTGAGCTAGGTCTGTAGACTGGAAGTAACCTAGAGAAGTCTACTTGTTAAAATTCCCCTCTGTGTGCCATTGACTCTGCATGGGCTAACAAACATTTGCTTCCACTTTCATGTGACTTGCCCTCATTTCCTTTGAAGTCCCAAATTACTGTCCCCAACATCCTATTTTGTCTTTAGCTGAAGACAGTATTTAAGATGAGAGTTTAAGCCATTTTGGTGAGCTACTCAGTTTCCATGAGTCTCTCTCACAGATACATGTATTTAAACTTGTCTTTGATTTCCTTCTGTTAATCTGTCTCATGCCAATTTAATTTTTAGACCAGCCATAACAATCTAGGACAGCAGGGGAAAATTACTTCGTCCCCAAGAGCTTATTCTCCCTAGGATAAGTATTTTCCCTTTAATCATGATTATTTTTCAGGGGGTTTCAAGTAGATACTCAACTAAATGGTGATCCATTATTATTGCAGTATTTGGCCTGTACTTGACAATGTGTTTAAATCAATTCATGCATGGATTTATCATATAAAAGTGGTCTCAATGCAATGCAAATAACATGGTCATATGATAACCGTGTTACCCAATTCCTTTGCTTAAACCAACAGATAGATTAACAGAAACAGACTATTAGGAATAAACCCATGTGAAAGACAATGGAAAACTTAGAATTGTCATTTCCTTGCCAGCAAATCAAACTCTACATTTAAAAATCTGTTTAAATACATAATCAAATGACCTTCACAGGCACTATATTTTTAACTGATTTGGAAATTCTTTTAGATGAGAATGTGTGCATGCTATGTGCATATGTATGGGTATTAAGTTCTTCTGAATATTGCATATGCCTATTGTGTGTGCATACATGAGTGTATTGCATATATGAATCTGAAGAAACCATTTTGTGGCCATCCCAGATTTATGCCAGTTTAAATTGCAATGAGTTTAATTACAATTATACTAGTTAATCTACAGAAATAAGGTTTAGGGAAGAAGCAGTGATGGACTTGGACGTTTAAGAAAAGTTTAGATCTAATGCTATAATAGGATTAATAAATGGTTATCTTCAAGGAGGCCTATATTTTCCTAAAGTCACTATAAAACTATATAGCAGCCCTGTTGTTTATGAAAGAATTAAAAATCTCACACTAATAATCCAAATTACACTGTAACACTTGAACCACTAAAGTCTTTTCTCTGTACAATAAACACTAAGTACACCTCTGTCCATAGGTTCTCAGTAACCAGCAACCAATTACAGTTTCTAAATTGAAATAAGAGTAACCACACCTTTCTTCAACCATAATACAAAATAGCACACAGACCACACAGCTGGCATCAATTAACTCTGATTAAAAATACTATAGTTGATTTGGCCTCCGAGTTTTCCTTTCCAATCCTTCCACTCAGCACTGTGTCACTCAGCCAATTTCATTTACATCAATTTAAAACTAGCATAAAAAGGATTAGGGACACTGCAATCTAATACAAACAAAAGAATATTAAAACTTCAACCCCCTTTTTTTTCCCCTATTTCAGTTCTATCTGGGGTGTAGCCAAATGGAAAACATTTAAAATGTTAAAGATGTTTTAAGACATTTTTGATAACAGCTTATTTAAATCTACTAGATCCAAAGCAACCATATCTATGAAAAAAAAACAAACTGTAAAAGAACAGTGCTTATTCAACAGCAAGATAATTAGAAGCAAATGGGAAATTATCTCAAAATGTAAAACAGTACCTTTTCACATTATGTGCTATTTTAACATGAACAGAACAGTATGTTTGCCAAAAGCCCTTCTTTTAAAAGAGTACTGTAAAAATATACACACCTGGCTTGGAGCTAATTGTAGCATTAACGACCTGAATTGCAAATGGCAATAGGCAGCTGTATATACTAGGAATGAACTGAGCCAGTATCTAGATGTACACTTTTCCAGGCATTATTTAACAAAGATGCCTTTGTAAACTTAAACCTAATGTTCTTTGCAAAGGTGCAGTCAATGTGCAAAATAAAATTTTAGGAGATTCATTTAAAATAGATATTTTTTATTTTTTATTTAAAAGTTCTTTTCTTAAAAAAACAAATTAACTATTATGCAGTATGTATCTAAATATTATTATATATTCTTTCATTCTCTATACTTATACAGATAGAATATTCAAAAATCACAAATATGATCTGACTCCCTTGCATAAAATTCTTCAGATTGCTCCCTACTGCTCTAATGATCAAGCCTCAAATCACTAATATGACTTTGCATTTTCTGTTATAAAAGTACATTCACTTACCACTATACCCTTACTCTTTCTCCTTTACCCCCATCCCCAGCTCCTTGCATATGTAGTCTTTGTTTCAGTCATACATTGTTGTTTTAATTCCCTTTATGTTCTTGGCTTTCCCTTGCTTCTTGGCACTGAATGTGGCATTTGCTTTGAATTTATTTTTTCAGCCTGGGACACTCACCCTCATCTCCTCCTTCTTTGATTTAATTCTCAGTGTAGGAGTTACTTCCCCTGGAAGACTCTCCCAGTCTCACCAAGTATGTGCTGGTGCTAAGTCTATATGTCACAAAGCAGCAATTACTACCTTTATCAAAATGCATTCAAATTGCCTGCTTACTTGTCCATGTCCTCATTGACTAAGCTCAATGAGATAAGGAGTCGTGTCTGTTACATCTGATGCTTTATCCCTATCCCTGATACACAAGAGAAGTCAATGCATGTGTATCAACCAAGTGAATGAATGACAAAGTCTGCAGACATTAATGTTTGGCATTAATTGAAAGAGGAAAGAATGAGTGGATTTTTAGGACTGAGAGTCTCTGAGAGCTAAAAGTAAGTGAGGGAGTTTAAGTTTTGTTTTCTTCCTACTATTTCATCTCTATGTGGTGAGGTTAAATGGTGATAATGATAATAAAGCCTAACTCATAGAGTTTCTATTAATTTAAAGTATTAAATTATTAAATTATTTAAATTAATTAACATATGAAGGCACTTAGAAATATGTCTAACATGCCCTAAGTGCTTTATTACTACTTTGTATTGTAAAAGAAAAATTGCATCAGACTGGTCAAAAAAGCAAGGAAGTCTTTATTCAAGATTATTGCAATAGGGAAAAGAGACTATTGCAACAGAGGAAAGATATTGAGCCTAACTCCATTGAAACAAAAGTGTTTTTAATTACTGAAAGACATTATGGGTCATGTGAGATTAGGCCATCTGTTTTTGCTGGTTGGTGCTTATTGAGTTAGACTCCCATCTTTCCACAGAGAATGGAAGACAGAGGCACTTTTTTTTTTTTTTTTTTTTTGATGATGATGATTACATTACCAAAGGATTGTTCCCAGGTCTTTGAGGAAGGCATTCCTGAGTTGTAGAACACTTACATCTCAAAACTGTATAGAGAACTTGCAGTTGCAAGTTTTTTTTAAGTAAATGCTCCAAGAAAAGGGAGGTCAGGAAAAAAAAAAAAACTATCTAAAGTTCAGTCAAGCTTAGGGGAGTTCTTTAAATCTATCTTGGTCGTATCAAATATTTTACTATTAATTACATAGTAAGGGTGAAGGTAAACTGATTTTGACATTTTTAAAATGTTACTGAATATACATTTTTATGTTTCCAATGTCTTTTGCACACATCAAATAAGGTCAACGCATTTTTTAAATTAAAGTGCAATTTTATGCTGCTAGAGTCTTTATTAGCTCCAGTATATGTGTCATTCTTCAAGTCAGAATTGAAGTTAATGAGAACATAATGAGAAATCCCTTCAGATAGTGGCAAAAGATAAGAAAAGGGTACCAATGTATTAATTAATGGATGGCAGATCATACTAAATGTACATCACTTAACTCTAGGCTAAGTGTCATAGACTGTTAATCTATAAGCTGTGCAATTTCAACAATTATAAAATGTATTACGCCTCACAGGGAGAAGTATTTCACATTCTAAAATTTATTTGAGTATTTGAATAGACCTGTCTGAGAAGTTACTAATCACCTTCAACTCACCAAATTTTAATTATCAACATATCAAACTATTCAATATGTTTCCAGCTTTGCTAAAAAAATACTATAAATCTCATGTCATAACACAGAAAACTGCTATCTAATCAGAGGGTAATGGGCTAAAATATGACACCTGTTGACTAAACTTCCTCATGAAATTTCAACCTTCAAAAGCAGCTTTGTACAGTATTCATAATTAGGAAAGCAAACATGACTGAACTGATACACTGTGTTCAGCTACAACTGTAGAAAATACCTGCTAATTATCCTAATGGCTCCTTAATGGGTAACTAATTGCAGAAGGAGAAGAACAGAGGAAATCCAAGGCATGACTGAACATTCACAGACTCTACTTTGGATCAACTCCACAGAAAATGGAGCACAATGTTGTGATAGCATCAGTCAGTGATGACAAGGAACTTGAACACTACATGCATTGTACATTTAATCTCTTCATTCCTCAGTTTTTCCATGTATAAAATAAAAATGCCACTCCTTTACTGCCAACATAGGCATGACTTTGTAGGCTTCCAAGACTACAATATGAATTATAAACTCTCACTTCCTCTAGTCCTTCCCTCTTTCTCCAATCTCAAATATCTAATATACCAAGAAATCTCTAGGATTAAGTTTTCTCTTTTCCCCCTTGAACTGAAACCTGGGAATCACATTTAACTCTTTTTTTTTTTTTTTTTTTGCTTTTTTTTAAAAATTTCAACCCACCATAAGAGGCGTGACCATGTGTTTTCTATATGTATTTTTGCTCTTCTACGTCCCAGCGACCTATAAATTAAGAAAAAAAAAAAATCCCCAAGCTCATCCATCCCTCTTTCACAAGGCCAATCATTAGAACTTAGATCAAGCAGAAATACTATATATTCTATATATATATACTTTTAAAACATTTTAAGCATGGTAGGACCATTCTTAATACATTTATAGAAAAGTGAGAATAAATGAAGGTAAGATATGTCCTTAATTTAACTTCATTTTGTGGTAACTTCATGACTCTTTCCTTTGCAATGATGTTAGTTTTCCAGATCAGGCTCACACATATGCTAAAACTATAACGCAGTTCGAATAATGCAGTTTGGGTTATATTATATTGACTGTTCTGAACACCTAAATAAAATTTGCTATCCTTGATTTAATTTTCATATTCTGAGTTACTATTATTGAGTATATATATATTCAATAGTAAAATGTGTAAAATATAAACCCCATAGGAAAGTAAGACTGCTAGTTTGTCAAAAACAAAATATTTACTGAGTACTAGTGATATAATGAAAAGTGAGATAGGAGTAGTTCCTATCTTCATGAAACATGTAGTTTTGTGAAAAAGAAAATGCTAATCAAATGACTAAAACTATACTGAGGGCTGTCATAGTAAAATATAATGAAAGTCAAAGCATTCCAGAAAGAAGTGAAGTTTAAGCAAAGACTTGAAAGACGACTAGTAATTAATTCAGAGAAATGTGTCAGTGTCAAATTTCTACTGAACTAGGCCAAGTAGTCCTTTGACATTATGCATCTGGTCCCCAGAAGAGAACAGTGGATGAGAATCATAAATTAGAGAATCATCAGCATTGAAATGTTCGCTCAAGCTATGAAAATGAATGAGTTCACCAAAAGAAGGAGTATACTTGGAAAGTGAGCTGTGGATGAAAAAAATTTAAAACTACATGTACATTATAAAAAAACTTGAGGTTTTATTGGAAGGCCTGTTACATATAGAGAACTATACACAATTATTGCCTGATTTCTGTGGTCCTTACTGCTCTGATGATGTAGACAAATCCTCTTTCTGAATTCCCCAGTCACTTTAATTTCTCTTTCGTCTTTGACTCCAACAAAAGTCTTCAGTTTTTCTTTTTTCCCCAATAACCTATTTCAGTCTTGTCTACTTCAAATGCATTCAGAGTAATACCCACTCTCTATACAATGGCCTAGAATGTCCCATATGACCTTGTTCTTCATTACTTGTGATCCCATCCCCTTCTCCTCATTCTTGTTCTCTTTCAGTTTCACTGGACTCCTTGCTGTTTCTTGACGACACCAGACACACTCTAATATTAGAGTTTTGCACTAGCCTTTCCCCACTGCCTCAAATGCTATTCCTCCAGATTTGCACACAGCTAACTCTCCTCCTTCAACTATCTTCAGTCGTCATCTAAACTTATCCAAACTTCAGTAATCACAACTTTCTTAACCTGTCTTACTTTCAGTTTCCCATAATATTTTGTATATCAATACATTCTAATTACCAATCATTCAGTAAGTAGCCTTAATAAGTAATTTTGGGATAAATGAATGAATAAAAAGTGAATTTTGTACACAAATGATAGATGGATGTGCAAAGAACCTCTGTTCCAACTTAAAGCAATTTAGAAGTAGATAAACCCATATATATTTCATGGGCTGTAACAATACAATAAATATTGTTTCTAGATAATGTATAGCTTAATAAAATGTTAATAGGCTGATAAAGTAATTTAGAGCAGACCATCTGAAAAAGAGGTTAAATTTTGGCATATCCTGCCTGAATGACTATGGATTCCATGTGTATAATCAGTAACCACAGAAAGGAAGCAACTCCTAAATTTTAAATCTGTGCTCATTGTCTCTTAGGTCAACTAATTCAGAAGCTACTTTGGAAGCTTTAGGAGACTTTGTTATAAAAAGTTACTTTCAAATTAAAACAAGAGTATGCTGACGCATTAATGAATTTTTGTCCTAAAATTTGTGACATTTCTTAAATGAGACTCTGTTGTCTTACCTGTGGTTTAAAATAAAAAAAAAAAAACCAAATGACTTTGAGTTATGAGTTATTAGAAGTTACTCATTAATTCAAATAACTTCAGAAAATAATAATAAAAACACTCCTAAGTCCACAAATATTGTACACATGTGTAGAAGTTCTTCTACATGAAAACTCATTTTCAATCCCATGGTAATAAGGTGGCAAGCCCCATGAAAAAGACCAGCAGGACCCCCAGGCAAGGCCACTACTCTCCTGCCAGCATCATCCGGTTCCCTGGCCCTGTGGCATTATCTCACTTTTTGCCTCTGAAACAGCTTACTTCCAGGAAAGTGGAACTTACCCCTAAGATTTTATTGGTTCCCTGAGCTAAATCCTGATTAGTCCATTTGTAGCACTTCATTTGCATGGAGCTCACTTCTGATTGGTTATTTCTCTCACTCCTGATTGGTCCATTTCCCTCACTCCTGATTGGTTATTTATCTCTCTCCTGATTGGTCCATTTCTACCAAGCTCATTCCTAATTAGCCAACATTTGTTACACCTTATTTGCATATGATGTTGCAAAGCATAGACTGGCAGCCTGTGTAAGCCTGTGTAAACCTACAGACAGGGTCCAGAGCTTAGAGTGTTAACTCCTCTGGGCCTGCTGGCATAATAAACCTGAGTTCTCCAACCCTCCGTGTGCTGCTTGATCTCTTGCCCAGATCCAGGTTGCTGCCACAACTGAGCTATAACACTGAGCTATAACACTGAGCTGTAACACACTTTGCTGCAACATTTCTGGAGGCCCCAGCAAGATTCCAACCATGCCTGCCCCTTGAGCCACCAGGGCAACAGAGCAACTGCCTGGAGGTCAGGAACTCTGAAAGCAAACAAGGAGGTGCGCCACCTGAGAGTATTCCAGGTCCTCCTTTGCAGAGGTGATTCAGTCCTCTGGGCAGCTGTGCCCCAACCGGACTCAGTGGAGGGACGGACCAACTCACCAAGCAGCGTGGCCAAACAAGGTAGGAGCCCCAGGAAGCATCCATATTTAGGTTAGCATATTCAGGTTCTGTCCAAGTGGACAGAAGAGGAGACTGATCACCTCCTCCAGGCTCCCGTTCCAATGGTATTCCAGACAGGGAGATCAGGTCAGGCTTCCCGCCCAATGGTATTCTGGATGGGAAGATCAGGTTAGATTAGATTAGGGATGCCCTGGTGATAGGGAGGGAAAGATGCAAATAATCTGTGTGTGTGTGTGTGTGTGTGTGTGTGTGAGTGTATGTGCAGCTTGAAAAGCATGCAATCAGGTTCAAGTTTGTAGTTCCAAGGCATTCTGCTACAGAAATCAAGTGAGTCCCAACCTATGTTTCCATGGTGATCTCATATGCTTATGGCAGTATCGGCCCCTCGGGGTATCGATCAGAGTCAGTGGTTTATACTGACCTGCTAAAGCTAAGAGGCACCTTTTTCCCCATGAGGGGAGGGGCCAGGTGGATGCAGTGAAAACCCTCCCTTTGTCTCATTTGCAACACTGGCACAGGTTGGCTACACAGGGAAAGGGACATAGAACAGCCTGTGAGACAACCCCTGTGCCCTTGGAGACTAAGATGAGACTACTTTAAAAAAAAGAGTTTCAGATGCGACCTTGTCACCAGTCCCCTGGAATATCCTGCTGCAATTAATAAACCAGCCTCAATACTACTCATCTGTCTAAAATTAAGACCACAAGACCTGAGCCACCCCAGGACTGGCTGGAACCCTCTTTTGAGGCTCCTCTTTTTGGTCCATTTATTCTGTCACCAGCTGGCCATCCTGGGCCTCACATTTTGTCAATTCAGGCTATAAAAAATGCTTTATGCTGGGACCCCTAGAGTTCATCCAGGCCTGGGAGAGCCTCAGGGAAACCTGCCTAAATGTCAAACCCTAACTCATTGGCAGCACTTGCAGCCAAGCAGATAGGTATTAGGCCCAGTGAGGCAGCAGGCTCTTTGAGAACTCCACTGTTTTGAGGAGTAGGAAAAACAGGGATACTGGGGTCACAGTCCTTGGTACCAGGAGCAAACCCACACCTATAGGCCATAAAATCTGTCAACTAATACTAATGGGAGCCTCAAAATCAAAGCCAACAGTTCTGGACTGCATGATCAAAATTTCTCAGGAAACTATGGGATTAAATTGTCACCAGCAAAATTGCACACATTGTGTGAGTTAGAGTGGCCAACCTTTGGAGTGGTTTGGCCCCTGGAAAGCACACTTGACCTGTTAGCTGTCAGGGCCATATACTGGATAATCACCATGCCCCCAGGGCACCATGACCAATTCCCATATATTGACTCTTGGCTAACAATCACTCAAAGCTTGCCTCCATGGCTCCAGGTCTACATAAATGGTCAGGGACAGTATAAGATCCTCATGGTCCCAATACTGAAGGTAGTAAAGAAAGATGCAATGAGGCCAGTCCTTTGGAGGAACCCTGAAGAACTGCCAATGGTGCCCCTGCCATGTGATTCTCCTGCTTCTGCAGCTCCACCACGGCTGCCTCTACAAGACAGCCCACCACTGCCTGTACTGCCACAGCGACCTTGGGCTCTGGGCTGGGAGCCCATGGGGAGGAAAGTCTGTTCAGCCCTGCAGGCTACCCAGCCAGCAGCTGCCCTCTGGTTGCCTCTCTGGGAGACCCAAGGGCCCCAACACATTAATGACCAGGAGCCCATGGGGAGGAAACTCTGGCCCTGCAGGCCACCCAGCCAGTGGCTACCCTCTGGATGCCTCTCTAGGAAACCCAAGTGCTCCAGAAAGTTAATGATGATGGCTCTGTACAGCGCAGCCACTCCATCCTGTACTACCAGCCTTTCAGTACAACTGACCTCCTGAACTGGCGACACCACACTCCGCCATATTCAGAAAAACCCCAGGCCATGATTGACCTCCTAGAGTCCATCTTCCAGACCCAACAGCTGACTTGGGACAACATTCAACAGCTGCTCCTGACACTCTTCAATAATGAAGAAAGAAAGCGGATCATAACAGAAACTAGAAAATGGCTACAAGAGCAGGTCCCAGAGGGAACTTTGGATGCAGAGGAATGGGCCCAAAATGCAGCCCCAGCTGCAAGGCCAGAATGGAACTCTAACTCCCAAGCCTAATGGGAGAGACTGTGTGGACATATTGGAGAGCCCTCCTACATGGGTTGCAAGCCAGGGCAAAGAAACCAACCAACATGTCTAAAACCACCATGATCCAAAAGCAAGACAAGTCTCCCATGGACTTCTATGAAAGGGAATTTGGGAGCCCACAGAGATGTCAATCATCCACTGTAAAGAAGACCAAAAAAGAAAATGACCCCATAAACAACAACAACAAAAAACCAACTAGCAGATCAAGCTATACAAAAAAACAGCAAATCAATCAAGCCATGCCAGAGATCTTGGTGCCATCCCAAAGGTTTGACTAACACCCAAACTGCCAACATCTCCAGCATACAGTCAAGAGGAAAACCTTTGGGCCAAAACTAAAGGAAGAACCAATGGAAAAGAAGGATGGTGACTGATGCCTGACAAATGGATACATATACTGAATGATCAGCCCATCAGGGGGTCCTTCAGCAACATGAGCTCACCTACCTTGGAAAGACTGCCTTAGAGGCTCTGATGGAATGGTACTGTCTGATACCTTGAATTCCATCCCTCTGTGCCTCAGTCTCACAGCGCTGCCTCATATGAGCCCAGAACAAGGCACAACAGGGGTCAACTGGACTAAGAGGAATCCAGTGTTATGGCCAGGCTCGTTTTGAAGATATGGAAATGGGTTTTGCAGAAATGGGTCCCAGCAGAGGATACAACTACTTGCTGGTTTTTATCTGCACCTTTTCTGGATGGGTAGAAACATACCCAACACGGACTGAGGAAACAAGAGAAGTAACAAAGGACTTACTCAGAGAAATTATTCCTAGATTTGGGATGCCATTAACCACAGGATCAGACAATGGACCCACGTTCATGGTGGAAATAGTACAACAAATCGCAAAAACACTATAAACACCTGCTGGAATCTAAATGTGGCCTACAGGCCCCAGAGTTCAGGGAGGATAGAGCACATGGGCAAGACATTAAAACGGTATGATAAAGCTCAGTAGAGAAACTCAGCTACCTTGGAAGCTCAAAACTCTGCCCATGGCTCTCCAGTAGGTACTCTATGTCCCTTGGTCCAAGACTGGATTCTCCCCTTTTGAAACTGTATGTGGGAAACCCCCTCCCCTGATTATACTAAAAGAAAAAATTAGAGAAATGGGAAGCTTAGAACTTCAGAAGCAAATGCAGGGCCTCGAAAAGACTATGTGGAAAGTCCATAGATGGGTAACTGACAGGATCCCAGTCTCACTGGAAACAATGTTACACACATATGAGCCTGGAGATCAAGTCTGGGTGAAAGATTGTGAAAAGGAGCCACCCAAACCCACTTGGAGGGGCCCGTACTCAATTATACTAACCAACCCAACAGCTCTTAAGATTGCAGATATCACCCCATGGAGTCATCACATCAGAGTAAAGAGATAATTGCCACCGTGAGAGAAGGATGTCTGGAGAATCAAACAGGACCTCAAGGAGCCACTTGAAATCAGGACCACAGATGCCCACCTCACCTGGCAGAAAGCACCAATCCTTGCTCTAGCCACACCCAGAAGCTGGCTAGTCAATGCATGGTGGATGTCTGAGGAACCACCAATCAGGACATAAAATGAACTCTTACTGCCACCCATACTTTCTTTTATTAATCAGTATTGTTGCTGTATTGCTAGCTCTGGGACTGACAGCCACTGCACCCCAGATTGGAACATAGGCCAGAAACTAATACTAGCTGTTCTCTATCTCTCTACAATGAGAAGCCTAATGGTCAGTCAGTGTCTGCTATAGTAACCATACCTCCCTATTTAAAAAACAAATGAAAGAAATCCAAAACCCTTCTGCTGCTTGTAAAAGTAATTGCTGACATATCTCTTCAATGACAGGGGTTCCAGTGGGACCCATTCACAAATTTGCATTTTGCAAGGACCTTCCCCCCAGGAACCACCCCCCCAGCCCACACACTCAGGGCCCTTCTATAGACCTGGTAAGGACTGGGAGAAAAATAGACCTAGGCCCGTGCCTTATAACCGGGACCCCCAATTAAGTCCCTTATTAAGCAAGGTCCATCACCTTCTTAATACTATTAATCCACAACTAGCAAGTGATTGCTAGCTTTGCCTGTGTCCTGGCCCCCTCCAGCTTGTAGCCAGCCCAATAGGTCTCTCAGATCTAACCAAGTTTAATGACCACCCTGGATGGTCCCCAGACTCTGCAGATATAAGCCCCAAGTCAGTTAAGGTACAGGTGGCCCATACAGCCCCTGACTGTATCTACAACCCAGGCACAAAACATTCTATGGGAAATCTAGCCACTGCCCAGTGTGCCCAAACCCATAACTGCATAACTGTTTCTAGTTGTATGCCTATCAAACCCTGGTGCACACCAAGCCCAGGAACCTTTGTCATGTGCAGGACACACGCCTACTGGTGCCTACCAGCCAATTGGACAGGTACTTGCACATTGGCTTTCCTTACCCTTCAGATGAACATCATGCCTAATAATCAGAGCCTTCCCATATCCCTGATGGACCATACTAGATCAAAAAGTGCCAACAAACTAATACCACTACTCATTGAGCAGGGAATAGCAACTGGAATAGGCACAGGTATAGGAAGAATAGCCTCATCATCCTACTATTACCAGCAGTTATCTGCTGAGGTCACTAAAGACTTAAAACAAGTGGCTGCATCCTTAATGACTACAAACCCAGTTAGACTTCATAGTGGCAATAGTCCTACAAAACAGGAGGGATTTATACTTGCTTACTGCCAAAAAGGGAGGACTCTATCTCTTCCTAATGAGGAATGCTGTTTCTGTGTAAATCAATCAGGAATTGTCAGAAATATGGTCCAACAACTATGAGATCAAACTGAACACAGAAACCAGGAATTAGTAAATTCCTGGACACAGTGGAATAACCTCTGGAGTTGGGCCTCCTGGCTCCTCTCCCTAGCAGGCCCCCTCCTTATGATCCTTCTAGTACTGCTGTTTGGTCCCTGCATCCTTAATCTCATTACCCATTTCATTAGCTCATGAATAGAGTCACTAAGGCTATAGCTAGTGGATACTCAGTACAGGCCCCTGGACCAGGAAGAGCCCCATGGTGAGTAAGGGGCACCACTCTAAAGGTTGATGTTCACTATAGATGTTAAAGAGAGCATCAAAGGGGGGGGAATTAGGTGAGAAACCCCATCAAAAAGACAAGCAGGACCCCCAGGCCAGGCCACGACTCTCCTTCCTGCACCATCTGGTTCCCTGGCCTGGTGGCATTATCTCGCTTTTTGCCTCTGAAACAGCTTACTTCTAGGAAAGTGGAACTTACCCCTAAGATTCTATTGGCTTCCTGAGCTAACTCCTGATTAGTACATTTGTAGTGCTTCATTTGCATGGAGCTCACTCCTGATTGGTCCATTTCTACCACTCTTGATTAGTCCATTTCTACCACTCCTGATTTGTCCATTTCTACAAAGCTCATTCCTAATTAGTCAAATTTCGTTGTACCTTATTTGTAATAGATAGTTGCAAAATGTAGACTGGCAGCATATAAAAGCTTGTGTAAACCTACAGACGGGGTCCAGAGCTTAGAGTATTAACTCCTCTGGGCCTGCTGGCATAATAAACTTGAGTTCTCCAACCCTCCAAGTGCTGCTTGGTCTCTCGCCTGGATCCAGGTTGCTGTCACAACTGAGCTGTGACACTGAGCTGCAACATACTTTGCTGCAACAGTAAATCTGCACAAGAGGCCAGAAATCACCAGTTTTCATTAAAATTATGCTTTTAGGTATCTTCTCTAGGTTTTCTAATGACAAAATATTTTCAGGTTCCAAATCAAAAAAAATTAACATTTTAACACAAATTCTAGTTAAAGGTTATTTTTGTATCATATATTTTTCATTTGGAGGATCATAATCCAAGGTTTAGGTAAGGAAAATATAGTGAATATAATGTAGCAATGCTTGTTCTCTTTCCATGTTTTGTCCTAAAATTGAGTGTTATCAACTTTATTCCAAATCAGTCCTTTAACTTCTATGGATTCAATTCTACATTGAATGTCACTTTTAGCTGTAAAGTTACTTTCTTTGCTGAGGTAGAAAGACACAACACTATAAAGACACTATAAAGTTCAATAACTCATTTTCACTTGGAGAGTTTGCAACCTTCATTCCTGTTCTAATGACACTACCATTATAAATGATTTGATAAATTATTATAGTCTTATCCAGAGAGACACCACTATGTTCTATTAAAATTTAATTGCATAAGTATATAAGAAACAGTTTTCAAATCCTGTAAGGCTTGGTTTAAATTAACCAAGTAAAGGGTGAGATAGAAACATGCAATTTAGTCATAAATACAAATACAGCAATGAATTACACCTACTTGGAATGGGAACACAAACACTAAATAACTCATGCAACTCATGGGACATTTAATTTCAATATGATTATTGAAAAGTTTACCAGCTGAGAAGTCCCTGTCAAGAAATGAGCAGAAATCAAATTAAATGGTGCTACTCACAGTAACTAATTGTGATTTCAGTTGCTTTGAAATAAGAATACAGATAAATTATATTGAAACAGGATGAAATAAAAATTTAGCGGCTGAGAATAAGCATATTTCTGGTCTGAGGTAGGGGATGTATGACTCAAATGGAACCAATTCTGTAAGGATGATCCCTCTACATCTGCTTAATTCACTGAGAAATAGTCGCATAATTATTGTCTACACACCTAGACCTTGCAGCTATGTCAGATTATTTTTGTGATAAGAAGCAAAAGAGAAGACTTTGAGTATGGGTTAGAGAAGACATCAGCATTACTTAAAAAAAAATCCTCAAAGTTCATGTCTTCCTATTATTAGGCAATAAGAACTTAAAGAACAGTACATTTCAGTTAACTTACACATATCCTCAGAGACGAGACTCCACAGCTTTCTCTAGCAGATAATGTTTAAAAGGCTACTGCTTAGGAAATGTCCTAAATCCTTAATGAAGTCATTTTATGATCCTTTTAGGTAAAACCATACAAGAGCTTATCAACCTCTTCTGTATAATTCCTCAGCAGTAAAGTTGTGTACAAAAAAAGTTGCATTTTAGAGTAAGATAAAAGAGTGCTGAATATTTTCTGAGGTTATTAAAGGCAGAGGGAAGTTACAGACCTTTCTGAGTCTCATCTTGTTCTGAAAAGATGCATTTACACTTGTATTCTAAGGTTGCTGTAAGCATCAGAAGGAACAACAGCTTTGAGCACATCTAACAGTACCTAGCACATGGCATTAATAAAAATTCATTTTCTTTCTTCCTAATGACATTAAAATTTTACTGCTGGAATTCTCAGTAAAATTTCAGGGCATCTAGAGGCTCTGGAAGCACATGTTAATTAAAGTTGGGGAAACACTGAAATGCTGCCTTGAGAAAATCAGTAATCTGGATTTAACATTATCCTTGCTTCCACAGTGTATTCCAGAGCACCGAAAGTATGCAGTAGGAAATTGCATCCAGCACTAGCCTCAAAAAATCCTAAACATATTTCTTGGTTCCAGCTTTATCTTCCTGTTGTATATTTTGAGGTCTGACTTTAGAATCCCTAGTTGTATTATAGTTTGTTCAGGATAGGCTAGAAAATAAGGAAAAATCCCCACAAATATAAAATATTTTACTTCCCTAAAGTCAAGACTGTGTTGTGATGTATAAGGCTACATTTCTGTGAGTCTCTATGAGATATACTGCATATCTTACCCTTAAGTATGGGGGAATCCCATACAATAGTAACATGATAAGTATTTTGGCTGGTAAATTGACAAATAAATATGTCAGAAGCCAACCTCTGGTCTAGACTACCTGCCTTATATTTGACCTGCAAGTTATCATACACTAAAATTAGACTGCTAATTTTAGTCTGCTCTCTCTCTCCTTGAATGTATTGTACAGTTCATGAAGCAGATTGATAATATCAGCTGCAAAAGTCTTCTAGAAGATGGCTTGTGTTTCCACCAAGCAATGGAACATATTCTATATACTGTTCAAACAACCCTTTGCCTTTTTGGAGGTATAATGCAAAGACTAGAGGGATAGCCCATGCATCCATGACAGCAGGGAGATCAGAGCTTTTAATTTGCAAAAGGGCAATTAATTACTCAAGAACAAAGATGTATCAAAGAGCCAACACGGTGAAAGTCTTTCATGTTTCTCAACCACAGAATATTTTTCATTCCACCATTTTTCTACCCTGAAAAAAGTCCAGTGTAAACACATTCAGGGTATTATTGTGGGAGTGTTAAGAATAAAGAGGAAAATGTTAGAGAAGCTCCAAAATAAAAGATTTATTTAAGCCAATTACTCCATGATTGACAATAAATATTTTTTCTTTGACATGATCAGAGATTTGTGCTTAAAGTTCTCTTTTAAATAATTTATAAGTAGACTTATTAATATTAAGAGCTTAATATATTATAATTGCCTAAAGTTTGTTTTATACATGATTATTATTGTTCTATCAGGTTAATTTGTTCAAAAACAAGTAAGATGTTTAACATGCCAGAAAACTAGATTTGAAGAGGGTAATTTACAGTACAGATAAAATTAAAATATAAAAATTATACAGATTATAAACTCTATTCAACTATTATATCTACTTGATAGTTTTTTGTTTGGTTGGTTGATTTACTTTTATTGAAGTATAGTAAGTTACAATGTGACAAAATCTGGTGTACCACATAATATTTCAGTCATGTTTATACATACATATATTCATTTTCATATTGTTATTTATTATAGGTTACTATAAAATATTGAATATAGTTCACTGTGCTATACAGAAGAAATTTGTTTTTTATCTATTTTGTATATAGTAGTTAATATTTGCAAATCTTGAACTCCCAATTTATCCCTTCCCATCTCCTTTTACCCAGTAATTATAAGATTGCTTACTCTGTCTCTGAGTCTGTTTCTGTTTTACACATAAGCACATTATTGTCTTTTTTTTTTTTTAAGATTTCACATATCAGTGATATCATATGGTATTTTTCTTTCTTTTTTGGTTTCCTTCACTTAAATGATGATCTCAAGGTCCATCCCTGCTACTTCAAATGGCATTATTTTATTATATTTTTATGGCTGAGTAGCATTCCATTGTATAAATGTACCACAACTTCTTTATCCAGTCATCTGCCGATGGATATTTAGGTTGTTTCCATGTTTTGGCTATTGTACATAGTGCTGCTATGAAGGTTAGGGTGGATGTATCTTTTTGAGTTCCCTCCAGATATATGCCCAAGAGTGGGATTGCTGGACCACATGACAAGTCAATGTTTACTTTTTTGAAGAATCTTCATACTGTTTTCCATATTGGCTGCGCCAAACTACATTTCCACCAACAGTGTAGGAGTGTTGTCTTTTCTCCACACTCTGTCCAGCATTTATTGTTTGTGGACATTTTAATGATGGGCATTTTGACTGGTATGAAGTGATACTTCATTGTAGTTTTCATTTGCATTTCTCTGATAATTAGCAATATTGAGCATTTTTTTTTTCATGTGCTTATTGGCCATTTATATGTCTTCATTGGAGAATTGCTTATTTAGGTCTACTGCCCATTTTTGGTTTTGGTTGTTTGGGTTTTTGTTGTTGTTGTTGTTGTTGTTGTTGTTGTTGTTATGAAGTTGTATAAGCTGTTTACATAGTCTGGAAATTAAACTTTTGTCAGTCACATCATTTGCAAATATTATGTCCCATGCCATAGGACATTGTTTTGTTTTGCTTATGACTTTCTTTGATGTGCAAAAGCTTGTAAGTTTAACTAGGTCCCATTTGTTTATTTTTCCTTTCATTTCTATTGCCTGGGTAGAATGCCCTAGGAGAACATTGCTAAGATTTATGTCACAGAAGGTTTCATCTATATTTTCTTTTAGGAGGTTTATAGTGTCATCTTATATTTAAGTCTTTAAGCCATTTTGAGTTTATTTGCAGGTGAGGGAGTGTTCTAACTTCATTTATTTACATGCAGATATACAGCTTCTCTAACACCATTTGCTGAAGAGACTGTCTTTTCTCCATTGCATATTCTTGCCTACTTTGTTGAAGGTTTATTAATCTTAAGTCTGTGGGTTCATTTCTTGGCTCTCTATTCTGTTCCAATGATCCATATGTCTGTTTCTGTGCCAATACCATGCTGTTTTGATTACCATAGCTCTGTAGTATTGTCTGAAGTCTGGGAGGGTTATTCCTCCAATTTTGTTCTTTTTCTTCAATATTGCTTTGGCAATTCTGGATCTTTTGTGATTCCATATAAATTTGGGGATTATTTGTTTTAGTTCTGTAAAAAATGTCTGGGGTAATTTGATAGGGATCTCACTAAATCTGTAGATTGCTTTGGGTAGTATTACCATTTTAACAATATCAATTATTTCAATCCAAGAACATAGAATATCTTTCCATTTCTTTAAATCATCTATAATTTTCTTAATCAATGTTTTGTAGTCTTTCACATGTAATTCTTTCACCTCCTTGATCAGATTTAGTCCTAACTTTTGTTTGTTTGTTTGTTTTATGTCTGCAATTTTAAAATGTGTTGTTTCATTATTTTCTTTTTCTGTTATTTCATTGTTCATGCAAAGAAATACTACTGATTTCTGTATGTTAATCTTGTATCCTGCTACCTTGCTGAATTATTTTATCAGCTCTGGTATTTTTTGTGTGGAGACTTTAGGGTTTTCTATATATGGTATCATGTCATTCACATATAGTGACAATTTTACCTCTACTCTTCCCATTTGGGTCCCTTGTATTTCTTTTTCTTTCTTTATGGCTTTGGCTAGGATTTACAATACTATGTTGAATAAAAGTAGTGAGAGTGGGCATCCTTGTCTTGTTTCAGATTTTAGTGGGAAGGCTTTCAACTTTTCACCATTGACTATTATGTTGATTGTGAGCTGTCATAAATAGCTCTTACCATGTTGAGATATGTTCCCTTTATACACACTTTGGTTAGAATTTTTATCATAAATGGTTGTTGAAGGTTATCAAATGTTTTCTTCTGCATCTATTGAGATGATCATGTGATTTTTATCCTTTCATTTGTGGATGTGGTGTATCCCATTGATTGATTTGTGTATGTTGAACCATCTTTGTGCTCCTGGGGTAAATCCAACTCTATTGTGTTGTATGATCTTTTTTTATGTGTTGTTGGATTCTGTTTGCTAATATTTTGTTGATTTATTTTCATTTATGTGCATCAATGATATTAGATTGTAATTTTCTTTTTTGGTAGTGTATTTGTCTACTTTTAGTATCGGGATGATGGTGGCTTCATAGAATGAGTTTGGAAGTATTCCCTCCTCTTCAAACATTTGAAAAGTTTGAGAAGGATTGGTATGAGTTTTTCTTTGTATGTCTGTTAGAATTCCCAAATGAAGCCATCTGGTCCTGGACTTTTGTTTGCAGGGAGGTTTTTATTGACGATTCAATTTCACTTGTAGTGATTAGTCTTCTCAACTGATCTATTTTTATTGATTCAGTCTTGATGGACTGTAAGTTTCTAGAAACTTGTCAGTTTCTTCTAGGTTGTTCAATTTGTTGGCAGATAATTGTTCATATTGTTCTCCTATGATTTTTTTTTATATTTCTGAGGTGTCATTTGCAATTTCTTCATTTTTTTTCTTTCTTATTTTGTTTCTGTCCTCTCTATTTTCTTATTGGTGAGCCTGGCCAGAGGTTTGTCACTTTTTTTTTTTTAACTTTTTCAAAAACCCAGTTCTTACTTTGATTGATATTTTCTATTGTTTTTTAATCTCTATTTTATTTATTTCCTCCCTGATCTTTATTATTTATTTCCTTCTGCTAATATTTAGTTTTGTTTCTTCTTCTCTTTCTAAATTTTTTTAGGTAGTAGGATAGGATGCTTACTTGAAATGATTTTATTTTTTTGAGGAAGACCTGAATCACTATGAACTTCCCTCTTCAGATTGCTTTTGCTCCATCCCATAGACTTTGTGTGGTTGTGCTTTTAGTCATTTATCTCAAAGTACTTTTTTAATTTCTTCTTTGATTTCATCCTTGACCCATTGATTTTTTTAATATCATGTTGTTTAGTCTCCATCCAGTATTTTTCTCATTTATTTTTCTGTGGTTGATCTCTAGTTTCATGCCTTTGTGGTGAGAGAAGATACTTGAAATAATGTCTATCCTCTTAAATTTGTTGAGGCTAATTTTGTGCCTGAGCATGTGGTCTATCCTAGAAAATGTTCCATGAGCACTTGAAAATAATGTACATTCTATTTTGGGGGGATATAATATCTTAAAAATTTCAACCAAGTCCAACTATTCTATTGTGTCATTTAGTATCTCTGTTGCCTTATTGATTTTCTGTCTGGAAGATCTGTCCAATGATGTTAGTGAGGTGTTGAAGTGTCCTACTATTATTGTGCTCTCAGCAATTTCTATCTTTATGTCTGTTAGTATTTGTTTTATACATTTAGGTGTTCCTATATTGGGTGCATATATGTTAATGAGTCTAATATCCTCATCTTGTATTGCTCCTTTGATCATTATATGGTGTCCTTCTTTATCTTTCTTTATGGACTTTGTTTTAAAGTCTATTTTGTCTCATATAAATATTGCTACTCCTGCTTTCTTGTCATTTCTATTTGCATGAAATATCATTTTCCATCCTCTCACTTTCAACTTACATGTGTCCTTCATCCTAAGGTGGATCTCTTTTAGGAAGCATATTGTAAGCTCTTGTTTTATTTTTCAGTCTGCCACTCTATGTCTTTTGACTGGAGTATTTAGTTCATTGACCTTTATGGTAATTTTTGATAGATGTGTGTTTATTGCCATTCTGAACTTTGTTTTCCAGTTGATTTGGTATTTCTTCTTTGTTCCTTGCTTTTTCTTTTTGTGGTTTGATAATTTTCTTTTTTATTAGCTAGCTTTCTTTTTGTTTTTTGTGAGTATAATATGCTTTTGATTTGTGATTTCCTTGTTTTTCTAGTATGTTAATGCATTACTATATCTGTTTGCTTCTAACTGGTAGTCCTATAGGCTCAAACATATCCTAAAATGGACAACAGCAACAACAAAATCTATATTTTCTTGCTGCTCTATCCCACACTTTATGATTTTGATGTCCTCTTTTATATCTTCATGATTTTTCTGTTGCAACTTATTGTAATTATCACATTTCTAACTATGGTTTTCTCCTTTCTATGACTTCCTATTTTTTCTATTTAGAGTGGACATTTCAAAATTTCTCTTAGGACAGTTTTAGTATTACTGAATAATTTTTGCTTATCTGTGAATTTCCCTATCTCTTCTTTTATTCTAAAAGAAGCCTATTCTAAATATTCAAGACTAAATATATCTTGCCACTCTCTTATGGCCATCAAGGTTTGTGTAGAGAAATCAGCTGAAAGCCTTATGGAGGTTCCCTTGTAATTAACTCTTTGCTTTTCTCTGGGTGTCTTCAGAATAATTTCTTTATCTTTAACTTTGTTCATCTTCATTATAATATGTCTTATTGTAGTTTTATTTCATTCTTATTTGGGACCCTCTGTGCTTCCTGTACATGGCTATCTGTTTCCTTATTTAGGTTTGGGATATTTTCTTCCCATGATTTCTTCAAATCCCTTCCAATCCCCTTTTATCTTCCTTTTCCTTCTGGGGCACTTATTATGGTGTAGATTGGCAGTGCTTTATATCATTCCATAGTTCCCTTATATTGTTTTAATTGGTTTTCACTTTCTTTTCTGATTGCTCTTCTTATTGGGTGATTTCTGTTATCCTGTCTTCTAAGTCACTTTTTCATTACCCTGCATTACTTGTTTATTTTTGACTGCCTTTAGCTCAGTTCTTATCTCAGCCATTGAATTTTCTGTTTTTAATTAGCTTCTCTTTGTAGTTTCTATTTCATTTTTATAGAATTCATAGACTCTCTTATTTCCTTTAGTGCTTTTATCATTTCCTTTCTAAAGTCATGATCTAGTAGACTGTCTAGGTCTGTTTAATTTATTGTTCTTTCAGGGGACTTCTCTTGTTTATTTTAAGTGGGAGTGATTCTTCTGCTTCTTCATTTTACTTATATTTCTCTGTCTCTGTGGATTTAGGAGTATCAGTTATCTACTGTGGTCTCAAAGGGCTTTTTCTTTAAGTGGGATCATTCCTCTGTAGATTGTGTATGTCTAATAATTTTGTTGAGAAGGCTGTTCTTAATATGGATGGTTACCACATCTTTCTTCCATGTGTGTTGGTTGTTATCACTTTGATTGTGGGTGTGTTTGGTATTACAGTGATCAAAGCCTGACCTGGATGTTGAGCAAGGCCACCTTTCTGTTCTGTGGTTGTCACTGCCCTGACGGGCTGGATCTCCTCTCCTGTTGTTGAAATTGAGGCTTCCAGACCTGTATCTGAGCTATGGTGTGTGATAAGCATTGTTGGAACACTTCAGCTAGAAGAGTCACTGAGTATTCCTCCGATGGAGTAGTCCACTGGGAAGTGCCCTCTGTGTTGTTGTCTGTCAATTGTTATGTGGGCTTACAAAGTACTCTTTGTTGATGGTGCCTTTGTCCTTGCCTCATCCATGGGAGTGTCAGTAACCCACTCAGGTGACCCCCAATTTCTGTGCCCACAGAGCAACCACTGTCAGGCACTATGAACTGCTACAGGGTCAGTGAAAATCTCAGCTCTGTGTCCATGTATGGTATTCAGGCCCACTGCAAATGCTAGATCCACCCTCACTGTGCCAGAACTCCACTTGTTACCTGTTACTCTTAGAAGCATGAGTCCAAAAAGGCACTGCAGGGCAAATTGGTCTCCACTGCCTGGGGCTGTAAACAAATCTCAGTCCCACTTATGTAGTTGCTGGACAACTAAGTGTGAATTCAAGTTTTAGCACCTCCTCCACCAAAGAGCCATGCACCAGTGATTGTGGTGGCTATAACTGAGACCCACCTCTCTTCTAGTGAGAACATGCCAACAATGGTGCTGAGCAGGCCCTCTGGGCTTAGCAGAGAGTGTCTATGCCCTGGCTGTTTTGCACCCCTACCCCACCAATGCACAGCAGCAGTGTTTTTTTTTTTTAATGGGGTCCCAGGCTGTTCTGTTCTGCACACACTCCCAGCTATAGCTTCCACCACACTCCAGCCCCCTGAGGCTGTCTCTGCACAGTCAACCCCAGCCCTCTCCCAGGGCTTGTCACTGAACTCCAGCAGCCAGTCCCAGCCTACCCATGCTGGCTTGCATTTAGAGCTGGGGATCATAGGGACCCTTTCTGCTGGTTTCTCTCAGTTTCATCTGCCAAGCAGCTGCTATTTTCACCTCTGAGCCTCAAAAGCTCTTTCTGTCCCTGCTGACCTCCCTGCTGAAGAGGGACTGTCCCAGGGTGAGGGAGCTTTTCTTCCTTTGCCACTCCTTCCCAGTCCAATCTCTTTTTTGGTATTTATTTCTCCTAATTTTTTTGTGGGGAATCTTCTTGTATTTCAAAGTAAGAGATATTCTGCCAAAGTTCAGTAGGTGTTCTGTGAAAGTGGATGGGTCTGTAGATGTAATTTTTGGCATATGCATGGTAGGGATGAGCTATATGTCCTTCTAATCCACCATCTTGACACTCCTCTATCCATACCTACTTGATTGTGATTATTATATGGTAGACTTTAGAACAACTAGCTCTGTGTTATGCTAAGATTTATGCAACATAGCTGAATCACTGCCATTAATACTATCATCTTTGGGCCTTCAAAATACATTTTAAAATCTAAAATTATAAAGACAGACCAACAAAGGCCAAAGCCAAATCTAAAAAAGGAAAGAAGATTGCCAATATAGAGCTCACTAAAAACTTCACTAATGCTTGCTGAATCTTAAGCATTCATATATTCAGTCAACATTTAATGGCCACATACTGTGTTCCAGATACCTGAACAAGCTCTAGAGTATAGCAGCTAACAAAACAAGTATGATCTCTGCTTTCATAGAATTCAGAATTTAGAAAACAAAAGAAGAAAGACATTGAACAAATTATTAGATGTTCAGTAATGGTGAGGAAAAAGACAGAGATCTATGTAATGCTATGACAGGGGAACAAAATTAGAGTGAAAATTAGAGAAGACTTTGAGAAAATGATACTTAAACTGAAGAACCATGAGTGAGATTTATAACCACCCAGTAAAACAGTATTATCCACACAAAAACTTCTACCAAAAGGAAAATATCTCATGTTCAAGCTTCTCTCTTTCTGTCTCCCATTTACTAAACCCATCTGACTGTCCCATGCTCCCCAATAGACAAAGCTACATGAACTTATATTTTTAAAAAAAATGACTAATCATTCTTCACTGGAGTATTTGCAAACAGAAGATAAATTAATCCAGTCCATTTTAAATATCTGCCTTATTTCAGATCATGAGTATTGATATTGATTAACTGCCTGCCATTCACCTTTCACTTATGTCATTTTCCCATAAAGATGAGAATTAGTCATGGTAGATTCTGTGATGAGCTTTCATGGTCATGTGATTGATTTTTGTCTGTGTATATTTTGAATCATTTTTGGCACAAATATAGCTGATGGAATACTTCTAAAAACTCGCTGTAATACCTGAAGTTTTAAGCTTGAAATTTCAGTGATAGAATACTCTCAGCTATTTGATTTTTTTAGTTCTTATACTAGCAGAGGTTCTATAGTGAGTATATGTCCAAATTTGATGGATTCAGAGGTAGCATTAGTAAAACACGCATAATGATGCAATATAGCTCAATTTAAGAGACATTATTGAGCTGCCACTAGTATACACAGCACCATTCCAGGTGTAATGAGAGACAGAAAGATAAAAATAACATGGTTTTTACCTGAAAGGATTTTCTTGATTAAGATTTTTGGTCCTCTGTAAATTTTTAGTAAACTGGTGGATTTAAAACCTCAGGTGACTTTCAATGAGTAGGCATTTCTGTACTAATCTTGCAAAGCATTTCATGATCTGTTGATTACTGTACTGTCATTATTTCTTTGCTTTTATTTATTTTGGATTTAATTTGGTCTTTGTCTATACCTTCAGCAGTTGTTAGCCAGGAATGCTGTAGAAATGTGAATTAAAGTAAGTAAATTGAATGTACTGTTTAATATTTTTGTATCCCTATTAATTTTTTATCTCTGTCCTATGAACATCATAAAGGAGTATTTTTTTTTATTGAAGTACAGTCGGTTACAATGTGTCAATTTCTTGTGTACTGCACAATGTCCCAGTCATGTATATACATATGTATATTCATTTTCATATTTTTTTCATTAAAGGTTATTTCAAGATATTGAACATAAGTCCTTGTGCTATACAGAAGAGACTTTTTAAAGCTATTTTTATATATAATGACTAACATTTGTAAATCTCAAACTCTCAAATTTATCCCTTTCCACCCCCTTTCCCTGATAATCATAAGATTGTTTATTATGTCTGTAAGTCTGTTTCTGTTTTGTAGATGAATTCATAGTGTCCTTTTTTTTCTTTTTTTTCCCCAGCTTCCACACATGAGGGGTATCATATTGTATTTTTCTTTCTCTTTCTGGCTTAATTCACTTAGAATGACAATTTCTAAGTCCATCCATGTTGCTGCAAATGGCATTATTTTATTCATTTTTATGGCTTAGTCATATTTCATTGTATAAATATACCACAACTTTTTTATCTAGTCATCTGATGATTGACATTTAGGTTTATTCCATGTCTTGACTATCATATATAGTGCTTCTATGAACATTGTGGTGCATGCAACTTTTTGAATTAGAGTTCCCTCCAAATGTATACCCAGAAGTGGGACTGCTGGTAAACTATTTTTAGTTTTCTGAGGAATCTCCATACTGTTTTCCATAATGGCTTCACCAAACTACATTTCCACCAACAATGTAGGAGGGTTCCCTTTTCTCCACACCCTTTCCAGCTTTTAGAGGAATAATGAAGTGTCCAATTAGATTTGTGGACTTGTCAGTTTCTTCTTTTTAGTTAAGTCAGTTTTGGCTTAATGTAATTTGAAGCATTGTTATGGGATGCACACGTATTTTAGACTTATGTGTTCCTGATGAATTGACTGCTTTATTATTATAAAATGACTCTCTTTATTCCTGGTAATATTCATCTTTCTGACACTTATTTTGTCTGATATTAAACTAGTCATGACAGCTTTAGGATTAATAATTCTATAATATATTTTCCCATCCTGTTTTCTCAGCTATGTATTTATTTGTTTTCTGTCTTTTTTTTTTTTTGTAGAAAGCATATTATTCATTTTTTTTTCTTTTTAATCCAATCTGATAATCTGTTTTTTAATTGGAATGGTTGTATCATTTACATTTAGTGTAATTATTGATATGATTGATTTAAATTTATCATATTGGTCTTTGCTTCCTAGTGATACGGCTTTTTATTCCTTTTTTGTCTTTTATGACATTTTTAGATTAATTGTGAAGTTTTATGACTCTTTATTGTACGTATGCTTGGCATATTAGTTATGTCTATTTGTTACTGAGTTTTCTATGTTTGTAATATCCATTTTTAATTATCACCATCTATTTTCAGTTATACCAATTTATTTATAGTATAAAAAACATATTCTACTTCCATATCCCTCTTTCCATCTTTTGTACTTCTGTTTTGTTTTAGTATATGTTATAAACCCCATAATATATTGTTACAATTTTACTTTAAATGATCAAATGCCTTTGACCAAAATTTAAAAAATGAGACAATTAAAAAAATTATCCACACATTTATCATGTCTAATACTTTTTATTTCTTGGCTTAGATCTAAAATCATTTTCTTTCTCTCATACTTTGTTATCTAAAAAAAATTGTTTTTACTTTAATTTTTGAAAGATAATATCACTAGTATAGAATAGTGTGTTGACAAATTTTTTTTTTTACCACTCAGCATTTTAATGTTATCACTCTTTTATCTTCTAGCTTTTAGTTTCTGATGAAAAGTCTATGGTAATTATCTTTGTAACTGTGCAGCTATTATAACTTTTTATCTGGGTAATTCAAGGCTTTTTTAATTTTTTTTAACAGGTTTTCAGAAATTTCATCATAATGTGTTTGGTGCAGTCTTCTTTTTTTTAATACTGCTTCAGGTTCTTTAAGCCCTTTGTATCTATGGTTTCCAATTTTCCCAAATTTGGAGAAAAAAAAATCTCAACCATTATTTTTCAAATATTTTTCTTCCACTTTCTTTCCTTGGAATTCCAATTATTCATATGTTACATTGTTTGATATGCTCCCACAGATCACTAAGAATTTTTTCTCTGTCTTTCAACCTATATAATTTGGTTGATATTTCTTGTAGTTCACCGACATTTTATTTTTGTTATTCTTACACTTTATTCTTTAATAATGTTTAATCAGCTAGTAAACAAATGCAGTGAAAGTATTATTTCAGAAATTTAATTTTTAGAATTTTCTTCTTTTTTTAAAACAATAAATCCTGGTCATATTGAAAATATTTCAGTAACTCACTTAATGTCTTTGTTTGTTGATTATGTCATCTCTCTCATTTCTGTTTATGCTGACTCACTTTTGTGGGGCCAACTGATGTCATTACAACTCCAATGACCCCCATTCCTGGGGTCTCATATGTCTGCCTGTAATCCCTCAACAGATTAAGTAGATTCTTTGCTGGGTGTGTTTCCCTGCACAAGCTAATAGCCCTAGGTAATGCCTAATCTCACAATTGCTGAAGCTGTCTTGTTTCAGAGTCCACCTTATTAGAGTCATACACTTTACCACCCTTAGTGGACCCTAAACTTCTTACTTCACCTACAGCCAATCAGAGACTTGTATACAAGCCATTCAGTCACCTTGTGACACTACCTTATAAAATACCCCAACAACTGGCCCTCAGTGCTCACACAGGCAGCTCTCATTGCTGTGGCCTGCTGTTGTCTATGGCAGCATGCCCTAATAAACTCATTTTCTATTCTCATATTTTATTTCTGGCAAATTCTTTTACCAACCCACATGCCACCAGCTCACCCACCAGCCCACATTGTCCCACAACATTTGGTGGTACATATATGGCTAGGACTCTGAGAGAGCCCTTTGTGCTTCTATCTCTCTCTCTCTCTCCCTCTCCCTCTCTCTCTCTCTCTTTCTCCTCCTCACTATGAGAGTCTCCTCCTGGCTTAATTGGATGCTTCTAAGAAACCAGTTGGTCAGGGCTGACTCCTCTCTTCCCCTGGCTTGATCAGATGTTCTATTCTGGAAACTAGATCATCAAGGCATGCTTCCTTCTTTCCTATTCTATTGTCCTTTCCTCTCTCATATCTTTCTGCTTCTTCCTAACATTTGGGAGTTCCCTGAAGTCTTACCAAAGATTGAGGAACCTTGGCTGGGCTGCTCTCAGTGGACTCTGAAACTCGGTCTGACAGGCCGAAATGACTCCAAGCCCTTAGTGGTGAAGGCTCATGGGAAAGTCACCTTATCTTTTTCTGAATGTTCTTCTCCTCTATCTCTCCTTTCCTCTATCTCTGGCCCTTGAGGGTCTCTTTGGTTCTTGGGTCCAACCACATGGTGCACCTCTATGCCTTCTCTCCACTTTTTGCAGATCATGCTTCCAGATTGGCTGTGCCTCTGGCCTTCGATTATCACACCAGGTAGAAATCACTGGTGGGTGAGTCCCCCCATTTTTTCTTTGCTTTTTGGCCCCCTTTATCACCTTTTCAGCCCTTGTACTGGTTTTGGCCCTTGTCCTTGTCAGCTTCTCTTTCTTGGGAGATGCCCAGAGTAAGAGGACATCAGAAGTTTAGTCTTTCTCTTTCTAGGGGGACACCCCAGAATAGAGCCTGTTAGCCTCTCTGTCTCTGGGGTAGAACATTCTGGGACAGAGTCTGTGTTGGTTTTCTTCTCTCTTTTGTTCTTCTATTTCCTGGGACTCACCTAAGGGTTACATTTTAAAATATTGGGATAAGTTTGATCCCCAGAACTTAAAGAGACAATGACTTGTCTTTTCTATAACACTGTCTGGCCCCAACACCAATTTCCAAGGAGACTTGGCCCTTTCATGGGACTCTCAGCTCTAATATAATCTTCCAACTTGATTCTTCTGTCACAAATTGGCAAATGGTCCAAAGTCTCATATATCCAAGCCTTTGTGGCTCTCTCTCAAAACTTAGATCTGGTTCTGTAACAGAGTGTTTGATTAGAACTTGTACTGGTCAGTTGGTGACAGCCATGCATGTATGTGTTTTATACTTTGTGTTCTGTCTTATGAAATGGAATATTCTGGTTCTGTTCCACCATGGAGCCCTCTTGGGCAAATTCTATGTGACTGGATAGATTTTAGTTACTAGCCTGTGACTGAGAAAAAGATGGTATTATAATTGTATTTTTTAGACTCCAGAGAAACTTGGTTTAGGGAAGCTGTTTGAAAATTCTAAAACTGGTTCTTTTTGCATATGTGGTTTGGAAAAACTAGCTTAATATCTTTTCAAAATTCTGACCCTGAGAGAACAAAAACATTCCTAGAAGAAAAGAGATAAGAAACAAGACAAAAGTCAAGTGTGATATATCGCCACTGCCACTGCTCATTCTGTGCCAGGATCAGAAGTATGGCTCCAGAAATAATCCAAAGCCCACCAATCCTTTCTTCATTCCCCAAACCTGTCCTATTTATGTTAAGTATCTTAAAAAGAAAAAAACTGCTGTAGGGATGCTGGGGCCCCATAACTCTAGACTGATTGACACTATAGGCAAGGACAGCACACTGCCTGCAGTTCAGCAGGAAGTAGATATGGAAGATGAGACCTTCACCATTGTTCCAAAGGTTTGTCACTGCCAATCTGTCAGGGGGAATGTGGGGCCAACTGATGTTCTTTAATGTTTGCTTGTGATCCCTCAACAGATAAAGCAGATTTTTTCCTGGATGTGTTTCCCCTAACAAACTAATGACCCTAGGTAGTGCCTAATCTCACAATAGCTCAGGCTGGCTTGCTTCAGCCCATGTTATCAGAGTCATAGATCCCACCACCCTTCATGGACTCTAAACTTCTTACCTCACCTACAACCAGAGACCTGTGCACAAGCCAATTATGCATCTTGTGACCCTGTTACTGGGAAAAGGGAAATAAGGATTACCTCAATTCTTAGTCACCCAAAAAAATAGTTTTTGAACAGAGACAGAAAGCATGATGTAAGCAAGATTTTTATTAGTGAATTAAACAAAGTAAAAGATAGTACACTCCCAAGAATTGGGAGTTGGCCAATCCAAGAGAGGAAAAATGGCACCATTCCCTCATTTTTCCTGTTTGTTCATCATGGTTTCATGATTGATTGATTAATCAATTGATTGACAACTCAGGTTCCCTGTACTCTGGTTGACTGACAGCTCAGGTTCCTTGTGTTCTAGATTTTGTTCCTTTCCCCTTCTTCTCCCCCTTCCCAGTGCTCATTTCTATCTAAACTACCTAACAACCCTACTTTATAAAATACCCCAACAACCGGCCCTCAGTGCTCACACAGGCACCTTTCTTCTGTGTGGCCTGCTGCTGTCTATGGCAGCAAACCCTAAAAAAACCTTTTCCATTCTCATACTTTATCTCTGGTAAAATATTTTACCAACCTTTGTGTCACTGGCTCACCAACCAGCCCACATTGTCCATAACAATTTTCCTCCTGGTTATGGATCACAGTTTCCTGCTTTTTCACATATTAATTCTTTAATGGATCTCTAACATTTTAAATTTTATATTGCTGAGTGCTACACATTACTGTATTTTTGTTGATTATTGTAGTTTGTTTTGACAAGCAAATAAGTTACTTATGAATCAATTCAATGCTTTAAAATCTTGACTTTTAGCTTTATATGGTGTTTTGCTGTGAATATCTATAAACCATCCTCAATGGATGTGCTTGTGTCTTTTTTTCTTAACATCTTTATTATAGTATGACTCCTGTACAGTAAAGTACACATATTTCAGATGTATAATTTGATAAATTTTGATAGATGTATACACCAATGAAACCACCACCACAATCAAGATAGCTAACATTTCTATCACTTCTCAAGTGGTGGAAATTTCAAATTCCCAGTTTATCCCTTCTCACCCCCTTTAACCCCTGGTAACCATAAATTTGTTCTCTACGTCTGTGGGCCTGTTTCTCTTCTATAGATTAAGTTCATTTGTGTCCTTTTTTTAGATTCTGGATATAAGCTCTATTATATTTTTTTTTTCTCTTTCTGGAATACTTCATTTAGAATGACAATCTCTAGGTCCACCCATGTTGTTGCAGATGGCATTATTTCATTATGTTTAAGGATGAGTAGTATCCATATATATATCCATATATACATCTCATGTTCTTTATCCGTTTATCTATCAGTGGACATTTAGGTTGTTTCCATGTCTTGGCTATTGTAAATAGTGCTGCTGTGAACATTGAAGTGCATGCATCTTTTCAAACTATAGTTTCCTCTGGATATATGTCCAGAGGTGGAAATGCTGGATCATATGGTAAGTCTATTTTTAGTTTTTTAAGGAACTTCCATACTGTCCTTCACAGAGGCTGAACCAATTTACATTCTCATCAACAATGTTGGAGGGTTCCTTTTTCTCCACATCCTCTCCAGCATTTATTATTTGCAAATGTTTTAATGATGACCATTCTGACTGGTGTGATACCTCATTGCAGTTTTCTTCTTCTTGGATTGGTCCCTTGAACATTAGGTAGTGTCCTTCTTTGTCTCTGGTAACAATCTTTATTTTAAGATCTATTTTTCTGATATAAGTATTCATACTCCAGCTTTCTTTTGGTTTCTTTTTGCATGAAATATTTTTTCCATCCTCTCACTTTCAGCCTGCATGTGTCTCTAGCTCTGAAGTGTGTCTCTTGCGGACAACATATATATGGATCTTGCTTTTGTATCCATTCAGCCAGTCTATGTCTTTTGGTTGGAGCATTTAACCCATTTACATGTAAGGTAATTATCGATATGTATATTCTTATTGCCACTTTGTTAATTGTTTTGGGATTGTTTTGTAGGCCTTTTTTTCTCTTTCTTCTTTTAGTTCTCTTTTCTTGTATGATGACTAGAAATGTCCTTTAACATTTGCTGTAAAGCTGGTTTGGTTGTGCCAATTTCTCTTAGTTTTGTTTACCTGTGAAACTTTTGATTTCTCCTTCAAATCTGAACAAGAACCTTGCTAGATAGAGTATTCTTAGTTGTAAATTTTTTCCTTTCATTACTTTAAATATATCATGTCATTCCCTTCTGGCCTGTAGAGTTTCTGCTGAAAAATCAGCTGATAATCTTATGGGAGTTCCCTTGTATGTTATTTGTTGCTTTTCTTTTACTGATTTTAATGTTTTCTCCTTATCCTTAATTTTTTGTCAATTTGGTTACTATATGCCTTGGTGTGTTCCTCTTTGGGTTAATCCTGTGTGGAACTCTCTGCACTTCCTGGACTTGGGTGATTGTTTTCTTTACCAAGTTGGGGAAGTTTTCAGTTATTATCTCTCCAAATACTTTCTCAGGTTCTTTCTCTCATCTCTTTCTGGGACCCCTATAATGAGAATATTGGTGAGCTTTATGTAATCTCAGAGTTCTCTTAAACTAGTGTCATTCTTTTCATTCTTTTTTTTTTCTTTTTTCTGTTCTGTGGTAGTGATTACCATTAATCTGTCTTCTAGCTCACTGATCTGTTCTTCCATCTCCTAGTTTATTCTTGATTCCTTCTAGTCTGTTATTCTTTTCAGTAATTGCATTCTTAACTTCATTTGGGCATTCTTTATATTTTCTAATTCTTTGCTAATAACTTCCTTCTGTGTATCTATACTCTTCCTGAATTCCCTGAATATCTTTGCCATCATTACTCTAAGCTCTTTCTCAGATAAATTGCCTATCTCCTCATTATTTATTTCTTTTTCTAGAATTTTATCTTGTACCTTGGCCTGGAAGATATTCCCCTACTGCCTCATATTCTCTAACTTTCTATTTGTATTTTTAGGTAGGTTAGTTATATGTTTTCTGACCTTGGAGAAGTGGCCTTCCATGGGAGATGTCCTATGCATCCCAGCAATTCACTTCTCTCTTGTCACCCAAGATCCAGTGACTGGTCAGTTACAGGGTAGAGTCTGGCCTGCTTTTGAATTTATTCCATAAGCTTTGAGATTGCTATTTTCTTATTTCTGATATCTGCTTCCTGGTGGATAAGGCCGGACTAGAGGCTTATGCAGGTTTCCTGGCAGAAGGAGTCAGTGCCTGCCTGCTGCTGGGTGGGCCTTGGTGCTGGCCCTCTGTTTGGTAAGGCCATGCCTATGGGCACACCCAGAGGTGGCTGTGGGCTCAGAAAGTCTGCTGGTGGATGGATCTGTTTTCCTATCCAGTATGTTATTTCACCTGAGGCATCCAAGCACTTAAGCCTACAGGCTGTTCTGTGGGGCTGTGTCTTGGTGCTAAGGATCCAAGCAAGATGTAAGCCTCCAGGAAAGCTCATGTAGATGAACACTCCCTGAATGTCTGATACCCGCTTTTATGTCCCCAGGGTGAGCCAAATCCACCCCCTACCTCCCCCAGACCTTCCAAAACCTGCAGGAAGAAACCCCACAATGGGGAGCCTGACATTGGACTCAGAACTCACTCCTATGGAAGGTCCTATGTAACTTAATTATTCTTCAGTTTGTGGGTCACCCACCTGGAGGGTATGGGACCCAATTATATCATGAGCATACCCCTCCTTCCATCCTGCTGTGGTTTCCTCTTCATATTTCCAGTTAAAGAGGATCTCTTTTGCCAGGTTCCAGGTTTTTATTTTCCAATGGCTATTTAGTAGTCGTGGTTTTGTTGTAGTCATTAAGGGAAGCAAGCTTGTGGTCCCCCTACTCCACCATCTTGATCCAGTCTCTCAGAAAATAATTATTAAATAAATAAATATGCATAAAATATTCTTGGATAGAAAGATTTCTGATATATAGTTGTCAGTGCCCACTCCATATATATTAATTTATAAATGTAGTGATTATAAACAAAAATCACAAAACAATATTATTTAAGCTGAAAAAAGCATTTCTTATTTTTCTGAAAAGATAATTACAGGAAAATAGAAATCAGAAAGAAATTTTATTGATAAATATTAAAGTGTACACTAAAATAAAATATTTGAAACTTATTGCCACAAGAAATTGATGAAAACAGAAAACAGAATAGATAATTCAGAAACATATATACATACATATATCTGTATGTTTTAATGTATTAATTGTGATATTATTACCTAATATAATTAATAACTATTACCTGTATTTATAAATTAATTATGTAGTGGATTAACAAAGCAGTAAGTGGTTATTTTGTCAGCTAACAATTTAGGAACAAAGTAATAAATTACTTCCCTATATAATGCCAATCAACTATTTCAGATAAAGAGCTAAAGAAAAATATAAACATTTACAGTTCTGGATTAAAACTTAGGTGGCTACTTATATAAACTTGTTGGAGAGGCCTTAACACCTCCAGAAGAAATCATAAAGAAAAGGCTGTTGGGTCAAACTACAAAAGTATTTAAACTTCTGTACTTAAATAAAATCATGTCATACACAAACTAAAATGACAAAATAAAAACTGGGAGAAATTACTTTTAACATATTAGACAGAAAATAAATGATAATTTTACTAAATTGTTTCTGCATATCAACAAAGAAATATGAACTCCACTAGAAAAACAAAGAACAAAATTAGACAATTACAAAAGAAGAAAAGCAAATGCTTAACAGACATAATAAATATCCAGTCTCTGTAGTAGAAGAAAGACATAGAAATTTTGTCAATCTGTCAAATATTAAAAGTACTAACCCTCAGTGTTTGAAATAAATATTTCATATGTATCTTTATATTTTGCTATTGGAGATGTTAATTGTGCAAGCTTCTGTATAAATATGGTGATATATATCTAGAACCCTAGGAAAGTTCATATCTTACCACAGAGTAATTGTGAAAATTTATTATAAGACAGTGGCTTTAGAATTCTTTCCAAAGTCAGGGTGGTGGAAACAGTAGGAACAAGATGCAGGCAATAAGGAGGTACATTCTGTGTAGCGAATTTACAGCAATAATAAAATTGACTAAAAGCCAGTTCACTTTTATTATCACCATGCACAGGCAATTTGAAACAATATCAGTGATTTAAATACTCTTCCCCACCAGGTTGGACTGCTTCTATTGCCCAACCTTGGTTCTCTACTGTTCTGAGAAATAAGAAAAGTGTGTAAAAATGTTTGATGAATAATACTCATCATCCTATTTATTTTAATATTAAAAGAACTATCCTAAATGCCTAATGTTATAGGATTAGTAAAATAAACCATGGAGCATTCATATTTCACAACCACAGTGCTATTCTGTGTTTGTTCACCCATGATATGTTGTTAAAATCAAATAAAATACAGAACAAAAATTATACTTACAATCTGGTTTTAAATGTATTTACATTATGTTCAATAAAAAAATTACCAAACAATAGTTTTAGTCACAATCTGATTTTAAATGTATTTTTATGATAGCATAGGAGAGAAATGTCAGGAAAGATAAAACAGGATCTATAACACCTGTTCCTCCCAACACAGACAGACAGACAGATGCGCACACACACACACATACACACACTCACTTTTTTACTAGAATAGTTGTTCTCAAACTTGGCTGCACATTAGAATATCCTGAGGAGTTTTTAAAATCATAATACCTGGGATACAAACATACCAAACCAGAACCCCAGGTTCAGGGGGAGGGATCAGGCATCATTATTTTTTAAAATTCCCAGATGGGCCCAATATTCAGCCAAATTTAGAACCAATCAGCTACAGCCTTGCTACTCACATGTGGTCCATGAACTTGCATACAGCAGTGGCAAGCATCAGGAGCTCATTAGAAAGGCAGAATCCTGGGCCCCACTCCAGATCACAGTAGTCATTTAACAAGATTGTCCAATTATTTCATTAAAGTTCAAGCAGCTCTGATAGAGACATGTTTCCATGTCGCCAAGATAAAATTTCATTGGACTGAAGTGTTCTTAGGTTCAAAATAAGTCTGAAAAACATTAGATTGATAAAGTTCACTCTATCTACAAATCCTGTGACTTACATTAATTTTACCTTCCTTCATATGGAGGTGCAGGTCATTTTCACTAACCCATATTCAATAAGAAAATAAAGTAATTAGGGATTTGTTGAAAAGAAGTTTAGAAAGCAGTTCCTGCTCTTGGGAAGAACAAATTGCATTAGGATTTTTTTTTCTTTTTTGTCTAAGAGAAAAAGAAATTTCCAGACTTTGAGTTTAATATTAACTTTCTTGATTGTTTTCCTTTGCAGAGACATTTTAGTCAAGTAAATTCATAAGCTGAACTTTAATAAATTTGCCAAGTCTCTAGAGGAATTAGATAATATATCTCTTGTCCAAATCAAAAGAACATCTGAGTCACTCATGTCATTCCAATCTCAGTTGTTGTTTAAGTAACAAATTGCAAATGAGCAAAGTTAATAAAAGAAAGAAAGAAAAAAAAAAAAACGGAGCTTGGGGAGGGGTATTAAAATGAGACAAACTTTTAAATTGAAAAAGTAATAGCCATACAAAGTATTTTGTGTATGGAATAAATTTACATAATGGAAATCTAAGGCAACCTGAATCAATGCAAATAACCCAATGCAATAACAACTTTATTAAGACAACAGATATATACATACAGAAAATAAAGACATTTCCCTCAGCCTTGAAATGGTATTCTCCTAAAGGAAACCAGCATTGTAAATTCTCAGTTACAGAAGGAAATTGGCTGATACACTGATGTCTCTTGTGTTAACATATTAGTGCAAACTCAGTTTCTTAGCAGTTTCTGCTATAAAAATCCATGCTGTTCTACATAGTAGATGAAAGTTGAAATTGAATTATCTTCCAGAAAATTCGATTAGTACTTCAATGCTTTTAAAGAATTTTTTCTCTCCTTAATCACTGAATTCTTATCAAAACTGTAATGGACTGATATCTCCATTTTAGAGATAAACTAAAAGTTAAAGGAGTACTATAGCTTATCCAAGAACACATGTCCACAAGTGGTAGAACATACACTCAAACCTAGATCTTTCATGCTAAGTTTCTCCCAAATCACAGTCCCTTCTCAAGTAATTTAATTCTATTTCTTTCAATATTTATTTTGTTCATTATGTTTTTTGAGATACACACACATACCCTTATATACCTATACACACATACACACCACACTTTTAGGAAATTCTGGCTGAAATCTAGGTCACAAGTAACTTGTTAAAAAAAATAGTCATGCAAGTTGACATTTTCAGATTCTGATGCCAGCTGCACATTTCCCAGCAACTAAATATGAAAGAATATAATTTTCTTTGATTTCGCCCATTATTCTGAGAGTCAGCATTAATTCTACCTCTTTTGCATTATTCCCAGTCACACTTGCCCAAATTAGCAAAGAAATGGTTAAGAAAAAAAATATTATTGATCATTACACAAGGTAAAGTTAATTCTTAACTAAATTCTACCCTTTTTCAGAAATGTCATGCCGCATCCCTTTACTTGTGCCTGAACACTCCCTATTGAATACTCTCTTTTATTTTCAATACTACATTTTTAGTTTAAAAGCTATCAAGTGTATTTTCATGGTGCAAACACAATACATGGTAAATTGATATATAAATATCTAGAAGATAGGTTAGGGTTCATTTATTTAAATGAAATAGATAATCACAAAAGTTCTCATTTCTTTTTTCTTTAGCTTATTTGGATTTCCTCTAATTCATGATAGTTCACTTGATTATTTCCTTTTATGTACCTGTAGTATTCCCCTGCATTCCCTTGCATTTTTTTCAAGGTGAAAGAAAAATTTTAGGAATTCTAATCAATCTTGACATGAATATTATATTTAATGAAACCTTCACAGAAATAAGAAAACTCAAAGAGAAAATGGAAATAGATCTAAAATGAATTAATAATACCAAATACAAAATAAACAATCAACACTCAGTTCCAAATAATTCCTGTTCTAAAGAATTCATAATGTTTTCTCCAATCCCATTTTACTTTTCAGTCAGCAGTATAATTTCCAATACAAATAGAGATACCTATGGGATATTTTGGTTATCAGTAGAATACAAAATGTCTTCCCTATTCCTTCATGGTAATTTTAGGCATTGTACAATATAGAACTGAAAGTTAAGAAAACAAATCTTAATTAAAATATCTAGCCCTTTGAATACTCAGATTGTTTTCTTAACTATACATTTTCACTGCTGGTTTGGATATATTTAATTCAATTTCAGACTAAACTGTATTTTCAATCCAGCTTGTACTAAGTGATGTATGTTAGTAAAGATTAAATAAATAATTCTCATGTATATTATTAAAGTTAGAAAATCAAATATTAACCAACTAATTTTTAAATTAAAAAAAACAACAAAGTATTAAATTTAATGAAATGTGCTTATTATAATAGGAATAAATTTTTTGTGGTAGTAGTCTCCAAATGTGGCCCCTCAGTAAGCCATGACTTCCAGTATTTACCTCCTTATATAGATAGCCTTGTCCTCTTGAGCATGGACTGACACAACAATCTGCTTTCGACCTGTCAAAGGCAGTATGTGTGTGTCTCTGTGTTATTTCCAAGGTTGGATCATAAGAAGTTTAGTAGCCTACATGTACATCTCTTAACATGCTTGTTCTAGGGGAAGCCAGCCACTAAGTAAGAAGCCTTACTACCTTGAAGCCACCATGCTGTGAGGAACCAAAAATAACTTACATAGGGAGAGAAACAGAGATGCTTGACTAGCTCCCAGTTATTTAAACCATCCAAGACCAAGCACCAGACATATGAGTGAAATCTGAGTGAAGAAGTGTTCTTGGATATTTCAGTCCCAGGACATCATGTGAGGAAGAACCCAGGAATCAGGCTGACAGCCAGAACTGAGGCTTCAGATATCTGACTGTAATTGACTCATGTAACCATCTCTAACCAGATGAGCACTCCAACAACGAGGAGCAGACACAAGTCATTCTTACTGTATTTTGACATGTCCTGACTCTCAGAATTTTAAGCATAGCTGTTAACATACATGATCCCAAAAGACGACCTCTGTGTTTTGGCCCTAAGTTGTTCTGTTCTTCACTGCAAACTGAGACCTGTTAGCTCAAAATCTCTCCAGTGCCAAACTCAAAATTTTACAAATCCAATTATTTAAAAATAGCTCAAAACCTGCTTTGCATACCCCCAAGAAACCTCACCCATCTGTCAGCCATAGATAAGATAAGCCTGTGGTTAAAAGACTCAAAGATGCAACTGTTCTTCAGAGTTTTCTGACTCAAAGACTGCACTGTGTTGCTTCATCCCCTAGATACTCTTGACACATAACACTCCTCAGTAGCCTCTGGACAGACTGCTGTGAGGGATTTCTCCCACTTGCAAACCTCTCAAAGCACAGTCCAATAAAGCATGTATAGACTACTCTCACCTCTGATACTCTGATCAGTTTCCAAATCCCTTAAACACCTACAAGCATAAAATTATTTTTTGTCTTATCCAACTAAATTTTGGACTCTCTGTTATGCAGCAGCAAAAAAATAATAGAAGCATTTTAACCATTTCCCTAAGGCATCCAAAACCATTTGTAAAACAATTAACTACCCTAAGAAATTTCACCAATGTTGTAAGGTTATTCAAGTTAATGCATAAAAACTATGATCCAAGGCTGAGATGGTAATGTTCCTAAAGTAATATTACTTTTCATGGTCCATTACATCTTTTGGAGAATACTATGAGATGATAAAATATTTTAGTAAAAACAAGGAGCAATTTTCCCAACATTTAACTGTCATTAATGAATAATTTAAATCACAACCATAAGCAATCTTGTCCATGAAAGGAAAAAAAAGAAACAGTTTTGAACTAATCAACTGTTCTTAAATTGTTTATATTAGACATTCTTGCTTATTTGTTTTTATTTAGTTTTTGTCATTAACAGTCATTAACAGATAAGTTGTAGCCAAAAGTTTATAGAAAATACTGAATCAAAAATGAAACTTGGAAAAATCAACAATTTATATCTGTAAATTCTTATAAGTAAGAAGTAACTTCTGTATAACTAAGAAAATTAACCTCAAAAAATTAGAAAGAGACTGCCATTATTGTTTTGTTTTTTTGTTTGTTTTTTGTTTTTTTTTGTTTTGTTTTGTTTTTTCGCAGTGTAGCACTCTGGTCTGCTTGCTGAATGTCAGAGTTCTGTGTCAGCATCATCTGAGAACACTAGCATGGAAGTGTTCTATCACACATTTTTGCCTTGCAAAACAGAGTAAAGGAGAAATAAATAGTAAGCCTTCCATTACTTAATGTATTTGGCTAAATTATGTCTGGAATTAAAGAAAATTTGCAAGCTGGTCTCTGAACCCTTGCCTGGGGACCGAGCACATCTTCCCTGTCACTGGATTAGGAGCAGCCCACAAATTCATAGTGATTGATGTATGCTTCTGACTCCGCGCTACTCAGCCATGTGAAAAAATGTTCCAAAGAGCAGAGAAATTGAACTAAGGAAAACTTGGTTTTATTCCCAATTTTACCACTTGTAGGGTGATTTTGTTCAAATTATATAATAAAACTGAGTCTTTACTTACTCATTTATAAAATCATATAAGTCTCAAATGGTCATTTTGAGAATGAGATGTTATAGGGCATCTGTTTTATATTAAGTGATATATTACTTTCATGGATTATTATAAAAGTCAGAACAGTATTACTTGAAGTTAAGGAGGAACAAGAATTTCCTATTTTACTTACCAAGAAAGTTTGTCACGTGACCTAACACTTTCGGGAAAGTGTTATATTCAGCTTATGCCACTTTTATACCACTTATGGCATAATACAGCAAGATGCATTGGTTGGCAAAGAAACTGTAAACAAAGTAGACTGTAATGTCCATTTAAAAAAAAAAAAAAGCTTTGGAAACAAAGAAAACATAATATCAACATAACATGAATCACTATGCCCAACCAAAAACACCCAATCCCATTCCACTTTCCAATAATAATAATTAATTATGGTTTAGTTATATGACAAGGATACATCATGGTATGAGAAGTAAAGGAATGAATTGAGAGGAACAGAAAGAAGATACCAAAATGCCAGAAGCAAGTGGAAATTGAACAGATTATAGGAAAAGAAGCAACTTGTAAATCTATTTCATAAATTATAAAGCATCATAACATTTTAGTAATTATTACATATTATTGGTCAATTAAATTTTAAATTATGACCCCATATTCATCTCAGCAATTTATAAAAGTTCTTCTTTACTCCATATTTATACTAATTCCTTCCCACTCAAATTCCTTTAAAGATTAGTTAATACTTACTTTGCCAATTTTCTCAATCTCCATTCACTCAACCCACTCAAGTGTGCAACCCCGTGATCCTACTGTGACAATTCTTCATCAGGTCACTGTGACTTCTACATGAATTAAATCAATGGATGTCTTTAGTCCTGATCTTACTTGAGTTTCACCAGTACTAAACCCACTTGACCACTCTAGCTTTGTTTAAAACGTGCTCCTCGCTTACTTCTATAGTATCACATGTTCCTGGGATGTCCCTTACTTTTCTATCTGTTCCTTCTTTTTTCTTTGCTGACTCAGTTTTCTCAACACATTCCTTAAATGTCAAATCCTGTTCTGGGCACTTTCTTCAGTCCTTTCCTCTTGTCACTCTATACTTTTCTTGTGCAGTTCCACTCATCCCACGGTCTTCAGTTACTCAGTCACATCTTTGTGACTTTTATACATAAAACCCTATTCCAGGCCTCTTAGGTCCACGTTGATATATCCAGTTCACATTGTCTTCACTTGCATGTTCCAGAGATACCCTAAACAGCCAGTTCAAAGCTAAACTTCTGAACTAGTCCCCCATTGTCCCTATTGAAGAGCGCTCTGATTCCTCGAATTCTTCAAGCCAGAACCCCAGGGATCAGCCATCCTTAGCTCTCTCCCCACTCCACAGCAAATCCATCACTAAGTTTTGTTGATTTTACCTTATGAGTTTAAATCTGTCTTTTCCTCATTTCTCTCTGTCTATTTCTCTCTAGCTTTACCTAGTCCAAGTTACTACAGTCTCTCATGTGGGCACAATGCTGTAGCTTTCTGACTGAGGCTTCTTAAAATTTACTCTTCAAACTGCAGCAAAAGCATTTTTGAAGAAATCTGTTCAGGTTTTTTGGGGGGTGAATCTCTTGAAAAAATGTTCATCATGTTTAAGCCACTTACAGGGTCCTGGATGAGCTACTCCCTGAGGCCATCTCTGGCCTCTCACATTCCTCTCCTTGCAGCCTTCTCTCCAGCCATGCGGCACTGCTTCCACTGCACAGATACACCATGAACCCTCCTGCCATAGCCTTTATGCCTAGTGCACTCTTCCCCATTCCCTGCCATTGCCTAAATTATCTTCACTTTATCTTTGGCTCACAGCCCAAAGTCACTTCATCAGAAAGCTTTCCTGACCTACTCCTCCCAGTTTTCTCCGAGTCAGGTCCCCTATATACTCTCATTATACCATGAACTTTTCATACACAGCATCTACTGCCGTGTGAAAACATAGTCATTTGTGTGATTATAAACCCTGGGAGTTATGGATGATGCTGGTCTCTGATCACCCCTGCAAGCCCAAGGCCAAATATAGGGGCCATCTCAGAGTAGGGTGCAGCATTATCTGTTGGATAATTAAGTGCATGAACTGAACCACCCAGGTGAATACCTTCTCATCTTTTCAAGGCTCTATGATGTCTTCCTCAAATGAAATATTCCCTCATCTGTGTACATAACTATGTCCATGTTCATATCATATTTATCACATTGATGGTTGTATATGTATCTTTTTTATATGAAGTCTGTGAGTTCTGCAGCAGCATGAGGTTAGAAATCATGTCTTGTTCACTGTTGCATCATGAGATGTCACACAGCACTAGGCACAGCACAGTCTCTCAGAAGTGAGAGGAACTGAAATAGAGGTAAGATAAACTCTGCTGGTTTTAAGATTTCAGTTGGCCTTGCCTCAGGAATAAACCCATTTGTACACAGGAGGTGAAGCCAGGCATTACTGAGGAAAATTGCTGAATTTGTTCTATATATTACAGATAATATCCTGAATCTGCTTCCAGGTCTTGCCACCCTGCTAAGTTGCAAAAAAATTCAAAGCTTTCTTCCTTTTCTTCTCCTCCTCCCTCTCTCTCCTTTTCCTTCTTTTTCCCCTTCTCCTCCTCTTCCTGTTTCTTTTTCTTCATCTTCTCCCTCCTCTTTCATTTATCACTATAATCCACATATTCAAACTTCAGTGCCGTTTCAAAACAAACAAAATGCTTCATGGTGATTTCATATTTTTTTTTGAAAGGATAAATGTTAAACCCAAAATAGCATTTTTTAAGAGAGTTAGCTTTGTTTATTAAAGTACTGTCAGTAACAATGTGTCAATTTCTGGTGTACAGCACAATATCCCAGTCATGCATATATATACTTTTTTTTATATTTTTCATTGAAGGTTATTACAAGATATTGAACACAGTTCCCTATGCTACACAGCAGAAACTTTTTAAAATCTATTTTTATATATAATGGTAAGTATTAGTAAATTTCAAACTCCCAAGTTTATCCCTTCCCACTCCCTTTCCCTAGTAACCATAAGATTATTTACTATATCTGTGAGTCTGTTTCTGTTTTGTAGATGAGTTCATAGTTCCTTTTTTTCTTTTCTTTTCTTTTTTTTCCAGATTCCACATGTGAGGGATATCATACAGTATTTTTCTCCTTCTGGCTTTCTTCACTTAGAATGACGACCTCTAGGTCCATTCATGTTGCTGCAAATGACATTATTTTATTCTTTTTTATGGCTGAGTAGTATTCCATTGTGTAAATATACTACAATTTCTTTATCCAGTCATCTGTCAATAGACATTTAGGTTGCTTCCATGTCTTGGTTATTGTATATAGTGCTGCTATGAACATTGGGATGCATGTGTCTTTTTGAATTAGAGCTCCCCTCAGATAGATACCCAGAAGTGGAAATGCTGGATCATACAGTAAGCCTAGTTTTAGTTTTTGGGGAAATCTCCATACTATTTTCCACAATGGCTGCACCAAACTGCATTCCCATCAACAGTACAGGAGGGTTCCCTTTTCTTCACACCCTCTCCAGCATTTAGCATTCATGGACTTTTGAATGATGCTCCTTCTGACTGGCGTGAGGTGATATCTCATTATAGTTTTGATTTGCATTTTTCTGATAATTAGTGATATTAAGCATTTTTACGTGCCTATTGGCTATTTGTATGTCTTCATCAGAAAATTGCTTTTTTAGGTCTTCTGCCTGTTTTTGTATTGAGTTGTTTGTTTTCTGTTATTAAGTCAGATGAGCTATTTATATATTCTAGAAATTAAGCCCTTGTCAGTCGCATCATTTGCAAATATTTTCTCCCATTCTGTAGTGTGTTGTTTTGCTTTGCTTAAGGTTTCCTTTGCTGTGCAAAAGCTTATAAGTTTAATTAGGGCCCATTTGTTTATTTTTGCTTTTATTTCTATTACCTGGGCAGACTGCCCTAGGAGAACATTGCTAAAATTTATGACAGAGAAGGTTTTGCCTCTGTTTTCTTCTAGGAGGTTTATAGTGCCTTGTCTTATATTTAAGTCTTTAAGCAAATTTGAGTATATTTTTGTGTATGTAGTGGGGGGGGTGTTCTAACTTCATTGATTTACATGCTGCTGTCCAGTTTTCCCAACACCACTTGCTGAAGAGATTTTTTTTCTCCATTGTATATTCTTGCTTTCTTTGTTGATGATTAATTGACCATAGGTCTGTGGGTTAATTTCTGGGCTTTCTATTCTGTTCATTGTTCCACATGTCCATTTTTATGTCAATACCATGTTATTTTGATTACTGTAGCTCCGTAGTATTGTTTGAGATCTGGGAGGGTTATTCCTCCAGCTTCATTCTTTTTCTTCAGTATTGCTTTGGCAATTCTGGGTCTTTTGTGATTCCATATAAATTTAAGATTATTTGTTCTAATTCTGTGAAAAAAGTCCTGGATAATTTGATAGGGTAGGGATCACATTAAATCTGTAGATTGCCTTGGGCAGTATGGTCATTTTAACTATATTGATTCTTCCAATCCAAGAGCATGGGATATCTTTCTATTTCTTTAAGTTATCTTTAAGTTTCTTAATCAATATTTTGTTGCTCTCCATGTATAAGTCTTTCACCTCCTTGGTCAGATTTATTCCTAAGTAGTTTATTATTCTGGATGCGATTTTAGAGGTGATTATTTCTTTACTTTATTTTCCTGATAATTCACTGTTGATGTAAAGAAAAGAAACTAACTGATTCTTGTATGTTAATCTTGTATCCTGCTACCTTGTTGAATTATTTTATCAGCTCTAGGAGTTTTTGTGTGGAGCTGTTAGCGTTTTCTATATGCAGTATCACGTTATCCACAAATAGTGACAATTTTACGTCTACTCTTCCAATTTGGATCACTTTCATTTCTTTTTCTTGCCTGATTGCTGTGAATAGGACTTCTAGGACTATGCTGAACAGAAGCGGTAAGAGTGGGCATCCTTGTCTTGTTCCAGATTTTAGGGGAAAGATTTTCAGTTGTTCAGTATTCAGTATTTTGCTGGCTGTCAGTTTGCCATAAATAGCTTCTATTATGTCAAGATATGTTCCTTCTATATACACTTTGGTTAGAGTTTTTTTCGTAACTGAGTGTTGAATTTTATCACAAGCTTTTTCTGCATCTACTGAGATGATCACGTAGTTTTTGCCCTTTCTTTTGTGAATCTGGTGTATCACATTGATTGATTTGCTTTCATTGAACCATCTTTGTGTCCCTGGGATGAATCCAACTTGATCATGGTGTATGATCTCTTTTATATGCTGTTGGATTCTGTTTGCTAACATTTTGTTGAGGATTTTTGTATCTATGTTCATCAATGATATTGGCCTATAATTTTCCTTTTTGGTAGTGTCTTTGTCTGGTTTTGGTATCAGGGTGATGGTGGCTTGATAGAATGAGTTTGGGGGTACTCTCTACTTTTTAATCTTTTGCAAGATTTAGAGAAGGACTGGTATGAGTTCTTCCTTGTATGTTTGGTAGAATTCCCCAGTGAAGCCATCTGGACCTGGACTTTTGTTTGCAGGGAGGTTTTTTTTTTACTGTTAATTCTATCTCATTCATAGTGATTGTTCTGTTCAAGTGATCTATTTCTTCTTGATTCACTCTTGGTGGACTGTATGTTTCCAGAAACTTGTCCATTTCTTCTAGGTTGTCCATTTTGTTTTCATATAGTTGTTCATAATATTCTATTATGATATTTTGTGTTTCTGTGCTATTGGTTGTACTTTCTCCATTTTCCTTCCTTATTTTATTTGTGTTCTCTCTCTTTTCTTCTTGGTGAGCCTGGCCAGAGGTTTGTCAATTTTGTTTACTCTTTCAAAAAAACTAGCTCTTGGTTTGATTGTTTTATTCTATTATTTTTTATCTCTACTTTTTAAAGTTCCTCCCTGATCTTTATTATTTCCTTCCTTCTGCTCACTTTTGGTTTTCTTTGCTCTTCTTTTTCTAATTCTTTAAGGTGATAGGTTAGGTTGTTTATTTGAGATTGTTCTTTTTTTGAGGAAGGCCTGTATCACTATGAACTTCCCTCTGATGACTTCTTTTGCTGCATTCCATAGATATTGTTTGGTTGTGTTTTCATTGTCCTTTTTCTCAAGGTATTTTTTAATTTCTTCTTTGATTTCATCCTTGACACACTGGTTTCTTAGTAGTAGCATGTTGCTTAGTCTCCATGCTGTCGTTTTGTTCTCATTCATTTTTCTGTGGTTAATTTCTCATTTCATGGCATTGTGGTCAGAAAACATGCTTGAAATAATTTCTATTCCTTTAAATTTGTTGAGACTTCTTTTGTGCCCAAGTATGTGGTCTGTCCTAGAAAATGTTCCATAAGCATTGAAAAGAATGTGTATTTTGGGGAGGGGGTGCTATGTAATGTCCTAAAGATATCAACCACATCCAACTGTTTTATTGTGTCATTTAATTTCTCCATTGCCTTACTGATTTTCTGTCTGGAAGCTCTGTCCAGTGATGTTAACAGGATGTTAAAGTCTTTCACTATTATTGTATTCCCATCAATTTCTCTCTTTATGTCTGTTAGTATTTCCTGTATGTATTTAGATGCTCCTGTATTAGGTGCATATATGTTAAGGAATGTAATATCTTCATCTTATTTTGCTTCTTTAATCATTTTATAGTGTCCTTTATCTTTTTTATGCCCTTTGTTTTAAAGTCTATTTTGTCTGAAATCAGTATTGCTCCTCCTGCTTCCTTGTTGTTTCCATTTGCTTTGAATATCTTTTTCCATTCTCTCACTTTTAATCTATGTGTTTCCTTCTCCTTGAAGTATGTCTCTTGTATTCAGCATATTGTAGGTTCTTGTTTTATTATCCAATTTGCTGCTCTATGTCTTTTGATTGGAGTATTTAGTCCATTGACATTTATGGTAATTATTCATAGATGCGTTTATTGCCATTTTGAACTTAGTTTTGCAGTCGATTTGGTATTTCCTCTTTGTTCCTTTCTTTTCCTTTTTCTTTTTGTGGTTTGATAATTTTTTTTGTATTATCTTGGTTTATTTTTTGGTTTTTATGACTCTATTGTATGCTTTTGGTTTATGGTTACCCTGTTTTTCAAGTATATTACACCATTACTGTATCTGTTTGCTTTAAACTGACAGTCATATAAGTTCAAACACCTCCTAGAAAGAATAGAAAAAAGAAAAAATATATATATTCTTGCTCTCCTCTCCCACCTTTAATGATTTTGATGTCCTCTTTTACCTCTTCATGTTTATTCTGTTGCAACTCATTGTAGTTATTGCCATTCCAATTATGGTTTTCTCCTTTCTGTAGCATCCTGCTTCTTTTCTATTTAGAGTATACCTTTCAATATTTCTTTTAGCATAGGTTTAGTATTGCTGAAACCTTACTTTTTGCTTGTCTGTGAAATATTTTCTCTTTCCTTCTGTTCTAAAAGATAGCCTTATGGGATAAAGTATCCTAAGTTACAGCTTTTTCTCATTCAGAACTTTGAATATGCCTTTCCTTTCCTTTCTGGACTGCAATATTTGTGTAGAGAAATCAACTGAATGCCTTATGGAGGTTATCTTGTGACTACCTCTTTGTTTTTCTCTTGCTGCCTTTAGAATCCTTTATATTTAATCTTGGCCATCTTACTTATGATATGTCTTGTGGTAGGTCTATTTGGGTTTTTCTTGTTGAAGACGCTCTGTGCTTCCTGTACTTGGATATCTGAGTCCTTTAGGTTTGGGGAATTTTTAATCATGATTACTTCAAATACCTTTTCAATCCCCTTTGCTTTTTCTTCTCCTTCTGGGGCCCCTATTATGCTTAGGTTGGCATGTTTTATATTATCCCATTGGTCCTTTATATTGCTTCCGTTGTTTTTTATTTGCTTTTCTTTCTGCTGTTCTGATTGTGTGATTTCTGTTAACTTTTCTTCTAAGTCACTTATTCATTTCTCTGCATTGTCTAGCCTGCTTTTGACTGCCTTTAGCTTGGCTCTTATCTAAGCCATTGAGTTTTCTGTTTTTGATTGGCTCCTCTTTATTGTTTCAATTTCCTTTTTATAGTGTTTTCTTTCTCTATTGGTAGTCTCTTTTACTTCCTTCATTGCTTTGATCACTCCCTTTTTGAAGTTATGATCTAGTAGGCTATTGAGGTCTATTTCATTGATCACTTTCAGGGGATTTCTCTTTTCTTTTAATTGGGAGTAGTTCCTCTGCTTCTTCATTTTATGTATATCCCTCTGGCACTATGGATTATGGAGTATCAGTTATCTACTGTTGTCTTGAAAGGACTTTTTTTTATTTTAAAGAGGATGTGATCCTGTGTAGACTGTACACCCCTGATAATTTTGTCACAAGGTCTGTTTTTAGTATGGGTAGTTGCCATGACTTTATTCCATGTATGTTGGCTGTTATCCCTTTGATTGGAAGTGTGGCCAGTGTTGTGGTGACCAGAGCATGCCCCTGTTGTTTAGTGGGGTCTCCTTTTTGTTTTGTGGTTGTTACAGCCCTGACAGAGGCCGGGTCTGTTACCCTTTTGTTGTAAAGGAGGTTTCCAGACCCATTTCTGAGCTGCAGTGCATAGTAGGCAGGGTTGGAGCACTTTAATTACTCTTTGTTGAATATGCCCTTGTCCTCACTTTAGTCGCAGGAATGTCAGTGCACTTCTCTGGTACCCCCCAGGTTCTCTGTCCTCAGAGCTACCAGTGCAGTTCCACTGACTTCTGGGCCACACACTTGTATCATGGTTCACTATCGGGTCAGTGTTGTCCCCAGCACCAAATGCTGCTCCTGCACTTGCTCTATTGCATAAACTCCATTTGCTCATCTTAGAGTCTGCATCAATAGGACCACCAGCCCTCAGTGACTGTGAGTTCATGCTACAAAGGCAGTGCCATCCCCAGGGCCAAATGTTGCCCCTGCCCTCGCCCCTGCTACACCACCTCCATTCACTCATTACAGAGGCCGGCAGGTGGCACCACTGGATCAGTGCTGCTCCCAGCACAGCATCTGTGCATAGTAGGTAGGCTGGCAGAAAAGAGCCACACTACCTCTCACTCCTGCTGCGCACCTTAACTCCACTCCTTGCTTGCTTCTTAGAGGTATGGGTCCACAAAGGCACCCACAAAGCAAAATGTTCCCCTCTGCCTGGGGCTGTAAACAAATCTCAGTCCGCCTGTGAAGTTGCGAAGCCCCTGGGTAGGGATTTAGGTTTCAACCCCACCTCCTCCTGGGAGCTGCACACCAGCGAATATGGTGGCTATGGTTGAGTTTTGCCTCTCTTCTCCTGAGAATGTGCCATCAATGGTGCTGAGGGTCTGTGGAGACAAAGGCTACAGCCCAGTCACATTGTGCCCCTTCCCCAACATGCACCAGTAGTCTTTCTTTCTTTCTTTCTTTTTTCATGGAGGACCCAGGCTATTCTGTTATGTGTACACTCCCAGCCACAGTGCCTGAAGCTGCCTCTGTGCAGTTGGCCCCAGTCCTCCTCCTGGCTTGGGCAGTCTGTTCTGTCCCACCCCTGCTGGCTCACATCTAGGGCTGAGGATCGCAGGGACCCTTTGTGCCCATATCACTTAGTTCTGTTGGCCAAGCCTGTTGTGCACAGATCAGAGCCTTGGAGGCACCCCTCTATCCCCACTGAGCTCTCCATTAGAGAGGCGAGTTCCAGCATAGGACCACTATTCCTCCTTTGCTTTTTCCTTCCCATGGGACAGGTCCTGTGTTAATTTCCTTCTGCTTCTTTTTTTCCCTCCTACCAGAGTTGTGACACATTTTGTCTTCTGAAGAATGTGATGTTCTGTCAAAGTTCAGCAGGTGTTCTGAGTGAATGGGTGGGTCCATGGATGTCTCTCTTTGTGTATTCATGGGAGAGGGTGAGCTAAGAGTGTTCTACTCCACCATCTTAGCTCCTCCTTGGGTTGTTTTTTTTTTAACAATTAAAATAAAACACTAGTTTACAAAGCAGGTGATCAAGTTTTAAAGCTTATTACCCAGAGATAAGATGACAGAGACAGGAAGTAAGAATAGATTTTACTCATAAAAGTTTCATTATACTTATGAGTTATTTTTACTAAGACAAACTGGATATAGTTTAACCTTTAAAATTCACATTAAAAAGAAAAATTGTGTCCTCTCATGACCTGTCTGTTGAGACCTTTGTTAACACATCTTCTCGAAGTGGGTCATTGCTTCTCATCCAGGTTGTCAATTCCTAGTTTATTTGCTTTTATGTGCTCTGTCACATATAACTGGTGGATACATACTGAATTTTGCTTCTAATAACTAGCAATCTCTCACACAGTTTAGAATATATATATATATAATTAATTTATTCATTGAAAGGTTAACATTATCTAAGTTATAAGTGTTGTATTCCCTATGTAGGGAAATTTGGGGCACTACACATGACATAGATAATGAGTCTGCGCTGAAAACGATAAGAATAGGAAGCTTTGAAGTTTTAAGATAATAATCTCTTAGTAAGGAAAGTCTGACTGTCTTTACCTGTATTTAATAACTAAGCAAGTCATTAAAGCAAGAACACAGTAGAAGGAGTGCCATGTATATGATTTAATGAGTAATATTTTAAAATAAACATTACACTGGTTTCTCATTTGTATGTGTCATACAATATGCTTATTCGGTGAAATTAAGCTTATGGTAAAGAATATTTCCAAAAGATCTTGTCTTCATTGGCTGGTGTTAACAGATTTCACACACTTAACTGAAGATTAAGATATAAATAGAAGATATAAATATATTGTTATCAATTATTTCCTGGAATTCTGCATTTGTTAAAAAAAGATATAGAAAATTACATTTATAATTTTTAATTCAACCCTATTGAGATTCAATATGCATATAATAAAACATCTTTATTTTTTCAATGTACAGCTCAATGAGTTTTAGCAAGTTTGCACAACATGAAACAACTGCTTTAATGCAGATACAGCATATATGAATGCACAATTTGTATATCCTTTCATGTAGATAAACATTTGAGTTATTTTCAGTTTGGGGCTGTTATAATTAAAGCTATGAAAAATGTTCATGTACAAGCTTTCTGTGGACCTTTTGTTCTATTTCTTTTTGATAAATACATAAGAGGAATTACTGAATCACATGGAAGGTATATATGAAACTTTATAAAAAAAAAGAGGAATTACTGAAACACATAGTAGGTATATATGAAACTTTATAAGAATCTGCCAATCTAAAAAACATATTTTAATTAATAACTTCATAAGTATCAAGAGTGCATGAATAAATATTAAGTAATTATCTGTTAAATGGCAAGCACAACTTTGTGCACTGGGTGTATATAATTTAATAAGACACAGTCCCTGCCTAAGGACATTCAGAGAATATGGGGAATAGCTCTCCTTTATGCATGTACAAAAAGATATCACTCCATAAACAATCTATTTTTCTATAATCGGATATAAGCCTTAGGTCTGGCTCTGCTATCAACTAGTTATTTAACTTGAGATTCTTAATTTCTCTGAGCTTATTATCCATGGAAAGACAAGATTTAAATAATCAGTATCATTTTTAAACCCTAAAATAAATCTACGATTTATAATGAAAGTAAAACAGCAACAACTTTCCAAATTTAACTCCATTTGATAATTTTAAGTTTCAAATTTTGAAATAGTTGATAGTTTTGCTAGAGATTGAGTAATAGGGTAATTTCTAATAAACGTGAGCAATATGAATTATTTCTTAAAATATAATAGTTCATTGACCCAGCATTAGAACATCAATAGTATGAGAAATCATATTGTAAGAAGCCTGAAAATCTACTGCCCATTAAATCTCAACTAACCTGAAATTTAGAAATAAATACAAATTGTAACCAAACAGAACAGAACACTAAATTGAAAAAGAAAAGCTTCTACTGGACCCCAACATCATAATTTCCAGTTGTCACATTTTAATGTTCTAGATACCAAATAAGCTGAAAACTGTTTTATCCAGCATCTGTTAGTTATATCTCCTCAAATAGTTCAAAAAGTGATTTCTATGGAAAATCAAAAGAGAACAAGTAGTCAACCTTATGTAAGAAATAGAAATATGACAGTCATTGTCCACCATTAAGAAAAATTTTCACTTTATACTTCCAGATTTACAGGGAAGAAATTTTTATTTCCTTTTATGACAATTTAAATATCTTGAATGAAGAAAACAGTTTGGTCTTATTTTGTTTTGCTTTGTTGTGCTGATAACATTTTCATCTGTCATCAGTCACTGCCACCATGTTCACACTAAGACTAATTCCTAAAGGGCACTCAGTAATTGCCCCCCTCTCTCATCCCAAACAACAAAGACACCAATTCTTTAAGAAAGCTGACAATTCAGTCAAGATCAAAAAGCACTGGATGGAAAAGATTCCTTAGAAGGGAAAAATGAAGAATGGAAACTATCTTCTCCTAGAATGTGAATAAGCATGCAAGTCAACACATTAGTCAGAAGACTATGAAATAATGAATAGTAAAATGACGACTGTCTGCCTTGGAGGTCTTAGAGTGGTAGTTAGGATCATGAAATCAGAGCAATACCCAGAGTCAGAACCAAATGAATTAAGGGTCTGCCATGACCAGAGGCAAGTCAATTATCATTATTTTATGCCTTATCCCTAGCAGAATAATTGTGCTTATTTTTTGTACACAGTTTTATAATAGTTAACTGAAAAGTCATGAAGAAATATTCATCTCTATGTAACACAGAATTTACAAAATAATAAAACATAGAGGTATTTTGTATATTATAATGTTCTGTGTAAATGTAGAGTAATCATCACTGTCATAATTTTAAATATAGATGTTATTTAAGGTTTCTAGACAGGATCAGTGAATATTTCTTAGAGTAATGGAAGTTTCTCAAGAATTCTTGAACTTCAAATTAGCCTAAAAGTGAGGCTAATTTTCCATCAGGGCTGGGCCTCATAAAATGATCCCAAACTTTATTACTTTGTGAACAAAGAAGAGCAAAGATCATTGTTCATCACCCAGTTCTACAAGGGTTAAGTCATAACCCACTGAGATTGCCCACTAACAGTGCACTCTGAGAGGAATTCAGGACGTAAAACAGGATGAGGTCTTCTGTACTTTGGATAAACAGGCTGCTAGATTGTTACATGCATATCTCAGGGAGAATTTCAATGATCCCAGATTCTTGCATCTTCCCATGCATAGGAAAGCACTAAAATCTTTAACTTGACATACCTGTTCTTTGTAATTAGTGGTAATCTTTTACCAAGCTGTATGCTTGACTGCATGTACTTCCTAGCCAAAAATCACATATAAACTTGCTTCTCCCCTAACTCTGTGGAGCAGTTTTCTCAGAGCTTACTGAGTGGCTGTGTTACAGGCTACAGTCCTCAGTAAGATCCTGAATAAAACTTAAACTCACAATTCTCATGTTGTGTATATTTCTTTAAGTGGAAAACCTACAAACCAACCATAAAAAACATAAGAGATGATCATCACATGCAAATCATGAAAACAAATATACTCTTGGATATAGCCCTGGATCCATTATGCTACATCTATTTTCCCTGTGATCAACAAAGTGTTGGTCTCTATCAGGAAAACCTTCATCCACCCAAGATGTTAAATGAACCTTGTTTTCATACACTAATTGGTCAAGAATCATAACAGAATGCCTAGGAAATTGAAGAGGAAGCTGAGTTTCCTTCTGGCTCTCAGTTCTGTGTTGAAGTACTGAAGAATTTGGGTGAGTTTTTATTTTTTTCCTTGATGTTCAATTTTACTTTAGCTTATTTAAGTTCATCCTCTGTCATCAATCTCATAGTTCTCTGGTGTGGAAACCAAGAGAAAGGGGAGGTAATACTAGAATAAATGTGCAATGACTATTGGTCTTAAGGCTACCAAAAACATTTAGCATTGTCCAATTTGAAAACAAAAACCATGAATCTGTGTGCCATCTGGTCTCTCCTTACATTTAAGGCTAACATTAAGCCCATGGCTCACTGGAGTTAGCTGAGGCCAAGTAGAGACACATAATCTTTCCTTTATTCACTAGACTCTCTTAGATAATAAATACCCAATGATGCTAGAAGCCTTCTCTTTCACATATGATTTTTTTCTCTTTTACTTCAATTTTCTTGACTTTTTCTTTTTAGTGAAAAATAAATCATATATAATTCTTTAATAGTAATCTATGCTAGGTAGTTATTGAATTAAGTAAATTGCTTGACCCTTTCTATGTTTGCTTAGAAAACTTTGAACATCAAGTTGAACCTTGCAGTAAAGGAGAGTGTAGCAGGGACATCACTAGCATTGAAATGTCAAAATTATGAACGATAAAAAGAATAAATGAGGCTAAAAATGTATTCCTGTAGTCTCTTCAAACAGCATGGAGCCAAATGGTTTCATGGTTTCAAAAAGATTTCTTATTTATTTAGCAGAGATGCCAATGAATAATGGTTAGTTAAGGTTTGGAAGATTTTTTTTTAAAGGGAAGTAACATTTTACTTTTTATCTTTTTCTGCAAGAACACTGCATCAATTAGCTGATTTGGGATATTTCGGAAGTAAATTTTGTCTTCTTTGTGATAATGGATCATTTCCTTGAAGTACTATACAGACATCACAGATCCTAGTGAAATTTAAACAGTAACACTACATAAAAGTAGAGATCTTTAAAAACATGATTTATCTCTTTGCATTTAAATGTATATATAAATGGAAATGAAAATACATAGAATATACATGTAATTTTAGATGAAACATCCTATTTAAATATATAGTTGAACAATATTCTTTAGAAAAATTTTACAAATAGAAACGTGGTCCTTTACTTACACAACTACTTTCTTTTGGAGGAGGGCATGATCTATTTTTACTCTCTCCAGAGCTTTCTAGCAGCCACTACCAAACCTGCATCTACTTCATTTGATAAGGATTTTGTTAAAAGGTGCATTATTAAGAAACAGTGAGTCACAAGTGGATGACTTTACCTTTAAGGGACAGAAAATTTATTCAAAATGACTGCAAGAACATTGGACTCTGGTTTCTTTTATTACAGTGCTGAGTCTCTTACAGCAAGAAATAGCTTGACCTCAGGATAAGCTGCCTAAAAAAAAAGTGGAGGAAAAATACAGTAGTGGATACTAGATATCAAGGAGAAATATGAAAGAGCTATTTGGAACTATGCTCTATAAATATTCTGTATATTTCTAAAATATAATTTTTCTTAATACACTAGAGGAAAAATTTAGGAAATTAAAGTGCCACAATTTATAGAATTAAGGTTATTTCCCTATTTTTATATAGGTTGCAAATCTACAGTATAATTTCAGTTCAACATGCCAATTTTATGCCTGAGTTTCTAAAAATTTCCTAAAATAAGTGCAAAAGAAGTAAACAAGTAAATGGTTGTGATGAGTTTGGTAATTACTGGCACCTTTGCTACTCAAGTATTCAAATAAAATAGAATTCTAAGTTTTAGAAAGCAGAGCTTCATCTGGTTTTAGATTAAAAATTTAGAAATGCATGGACCAAAAATTGCAGGAATCTTTCCAACTTACCATTGTTTCCTAGAATAAAATAACCCCCAAAGAACTGTTAAGAGACAACAGTGTGCTCGACTGATAGAGTCAAAGCAAAAGGCTGGGCTTCCACTTAAATCACACCCACAGTCAGACTCAAATCCAAGTGCTGAGACTAGCAGGCAATGTATTGAAATTATCTACATTCTACTACAAATCTGTTTTCAACCTTATGCCTCTTTTGTAACATCCTATATAAATAAGTTTGAATATTTTAAAGACCCAAGAGAGATATAGAAAGACAGAATCTTGTGAAGGGATAAGGAGAAAATCATGAAATGAGACATTTTTCTGGAGGAAACGAGACAACATGACACTTTCTGGAGGAGCCTAATCCATCACACCATAGTTCAGTGTCCAAAAGATCATATTCATCCCTGTATCCCTTTATCTTCTTCTTTTTTCTATTGCCTTTCTCATCTTCTTTCCTTGTCTTCTCTGTCTCAACATTACTGTTATTGGCAGCAAAGGGGGTCTTCAGAGTGCTGAAGTTTTAGAAGTAAATTGTAATCCGGGAAATTAAAATTTCTGTTGAACTAGCAGCAACAACATCATCATATCATATCATAATACCTGTATCTTCATCATAATACTTTACAAGAAGCAATAATTTAATATTTTGGAGTACTTACAGACTCCTATCTGTACAGGGTCTGAGTATCAGAGTAGTATTGTACTGAATGACATAAATAATGAATAAATATCAGAAGCCACCCCTTTGGATATTTCATATGATATATGGGAAGAGGTTCAACTGAGAGAAAATTGGGAAAGCTATTACTATTATTGGCTTTATAAAATACTTTGAATTTTGCCATCTTGATTTAGACTTGGTACAACGCATTGCCTGCTTTACTCTCACAGAAATTGTGATACTTCTCCCATTTGTTGCTTCTTCATCTCAGTAAATGGCATCATTATCCATCAAATAAGAAAAAGGTCACAATTGATTTCTGACTTTACATTGACCCTCATAGCTAATCCGTTAACAAAGTCTTGTCACCTCTACTTTAAAATATATCTCAGATTTATTTTCTTTTCTTCATTTCCATCAACCTTAAACCAGGCTCTCAGTGCCTCAGAAGGAGTTCAACATTAGCAGGTCTTACACACTCTACTCTTGTCCACAATGAAATCATTCTCATCACAGCAGGAAAATTTACTTTTAAGAAATAATTCAGAACTCATCAGTCCTCTGGCTGAAATCCTCCAAAGTCCTTCTAATGCAACCTGAATAAAAACATTTTCTGAACTATGACTTTCAATGCCCTGAATGATATCAGTTCTACTTATTTCTCCTATCTCTTCTGATACCTCAATCTGAGACCACTTGTTTAATTACTTATTTTTGTCCTCTTGCTTGAATGTATATTTTAAGTTCCTAGTAATTGATGCATGTTATGTGATATATATATAGTTCATCATATATTATATACATGTAAGTGATAAATGAGCAAAAGAATGCATGCATGTCAGTTCTTTGCCTTCTCTACAGACCCTTATAACACTAAAAGACCAGCCACAGAGACTTCAAGGGAAGTGCTCTAAAACCACACTTCAGTGACAATCACTTGTTAAGCTGAGACTCAGACCCACAACTCTCCAGGCAACATTGGACTGAGCTCTACACTAATTCCACTCTTGTACTTAAGAATCTTGTTGTCATAATTGGCCTGCAATATGATAGAGACTAAATACCATTCTCTTATTTTAACAGATGAGGCAACAAATCTAAAAGCTATATTAGCATAAAGTTACGCACTTTAGAAATATGGAGATAATGTATTGTTGAAGGTATATTTATTCATTCATTCTACAGACATTTGTTGAGTGTCTTACTAGGGTGTTCCAGTTGTGGGGCCTAAGATATTCCTCAGGGGTGAGGAATTCCTTTAAAAATGCAAAAATTGCTTACTGTTTTCAAGTTTTACTAAAGTGTATGACCATAAGATCATATGTCTAGGGCTTCTCCCTAGAGCCTGTGCAAATGAGGAACCTGATGTTTATGTGTAACGTGCTTGATGATAAATGGTGCTCTGAGAACCACAGAACATTGTCCTGGCCTCCAGAATCAGTCATGAAGGATGCTGTCCCAGCTCCAGAGGAGATGGTCAAAGATGCAGAATTATAATAAATATAACAATTGCTGAAATCAAGTTGAGCCCAGGGTGTTTGGGAAGCACTAGGAAAGTGGAAGACAACTTGAGGAAGGCATTGTGGAAGAAGTAACATTGTGACTGAGTGTTGAAATTTGGGTAAGACTTATCCTGGTCCAGAAAATGGCCCTGGGAGGGGAGGAGAGAGGATGATGTTGATGAAAATGAGGTATGGTGGTAATCTGACAGGGACAATAGTCTTTGCAAAAGCACTGAAATGTAGAAGAGGTTATTAGAGTCATGAACTGTAAGTACTTGGGTCTGCATGGTATATAAAGAGAAAGCACCACGCAGTGATGAAATGGTGGCAGAAGGCAGACACTAGTTCAAAAGAACCTCTGGTGTCACAATAAGGAGACTGTTTTCTCCTGAAAGCCGTTGAAGATGTTTAAATAGGGAAATGGTGTATGAAATACATGTCTTAATGAGATTATTATTTTGGAAATGTAGAAAATGAAGTAAGGCAAGATTGGAAACAGGGGGAATAGATAGAATGTTATTGTTGTAACCAATGATGAGAAAAAGGATAAAGGCCTAGAAATAAGGTTTTGGACGAATACATGCTTCCAGATCATGTTTCTCATTCAAAAAGGAACCATTTAAAGAAAGCAAAATGTAACGGGGATTTTATTCTAATTCACAGCAGGAACACTGGGAAATTGAGTATCCTGGGTAGTTGGCCCTGATCTGCTCCTACTGTGCCAGACTTGACAGATAATTAAACCTCAATTTTCTAGTCTGAGAAATGGTAGACCCGACCTGGGTTATCTTTTCAACCTTTGGAAGTTGTCTTGCAATTCTAAAATTCTATAGACGATGCAGTTTCCCCCATTTCTATTATAGAGCTGTTATTTATTGCTCTTTTCTGCAAGTTAGGAAAAGAAAATGAGCTCATTAACTTGGAATTAATCCTCCAATTGTGCTGTCTTATATCGAGAATGCCAGGCATTGGGATGGACTTTTTACAAATAGTAATTAAAACTCAGTTATCTTTATTGGAAAAGGTTCTTCAAAAGAAGAGTATAATTTAAATATAAATTCTAAATTAAAGAGTTAGTTGTATTTTCTCCTAAGCCATAACAACAGAAAATGTCTCTCTCTCTCTCTTTCAACATATCATATATTATTTATCTTAAAATAGCATAAATTAATAGTTATGTACAACTAAGCTCCTCAACATCCCATGCTTATAGTCATAAACTAAGTTTAGGCTGTTTTAAAGAATTCTGTTAATTAATTTGCACTGCAGTTTTGCTGAGGTGCTCCTATTCAGCACTGAATCAGAAACCTGGTATCAAGCAAGGGTTTATGCATCATTTACTAAGCGGACACAGGTAAGTAAGCCTTTCAAGCCCTCAAACCCACATATACTCAAATATAATGCATGTTATTTTGCATATAAGTTGGAAACATGAAATTGCTTATATTTGAACACATTTGACTCCAAAGCAGAAATTTCCTATAATTCATCTAATATGTGGGATGATATATGAGATATTTCATATGGCTTATACTAATATATAAGAGTCATTAAAAATAATTTCTATTTTCAAGAATTTTAATTCAACATAGACATTTTATGGAACATTAAGATATAAAGTACAGGATTATAAAACCCAAAGCAAAGCAATCTGTATTGTGAAAAGATCACATTTTCAGATATACTAGAAGCAAACTCTAAAAAAAACTGAAATTCTGGACTAGTTTGTCCCTCAGCTGAAGCATCACAAAAATCAGCAGTTCTGTATTGAGTTTTTGCAAGTTATCTATGGAAGGAAAGGACAAGCTGCACATGTCAAAGCTTCTTGGAGGTGACCCGGAACTCCAGCTGCAAAGTGCATGCCCTTAAAGCAGTTACATTAGAATTATATACTTCACAGTTGGCAGCAAAGCCAGATGGAGGGGAATCATAGTATCATAGGTAGTAAACTAAAAACTAGGGGGACTCTCATTCAAGTGCATTAGCAAGAATGGAGGATGAGAATTGACATGGTAGAGTTGTAGGACACATTTTTTTTCTAGCAAAGTATTGGGGAAAGTAAAATAAGATAAGGATTTTGGAGCAAAGTGGATCCTCCTTTTTCATATCTTCTCTTTGGATTAATGCTTTTGTAAAGGATTATTTCAAAAATAAAAACACTCAAAGGTTAGGGTTTTGGTGATAAGTTTAGAGTGATTGTACCCCTAAAAAAATCTGTCCCATGGCATATCTGGGAAAAGTTAACTATGATAAAGTAAACTTTATTACAGACTAGTGTGAGCCAAAGGGAAACTTTAGAAAATATACTGAGAAATAAAATGCTCAATAGTATTATTATATTATAACCAAACAAAGTTAGGTAGCAACTCATGTCACTTCGAGTTTATCTGGAAGAGAGGTTTGGAAGCTCATCATTAATTTTATATCCCTGAATAATATCTAAAATCACAAGGAATTTGTGGCAATCAACAGGAAAACAGGCAAACAACCCAGTAGAATAATGAATAAAAGACAACACAACAATAAATATTTAACCTCACTAGTAGTTAAGAAATATCAACTAAAACAACATACTACTTTACAGCCACCAGACTGAAAACATTAGAAATTCAGATAGCTTCAAGAGCTGGTAAGGAAGTGGGAAAACTGTACCTCTCATGAGGTGAGAGTGGGAGAATATACCATTGTAGCCATTGTAGAGAGAAATCTGAAAGTGTTTAGTGAAATTCAGTATGTGTATACAATGTGACCTATGATCAGTTCCAGTTCTGAATATAAATGTGCAGATACACCTCAAAACATTCAGGAACTGTCCAAGAAAAAGTTAGTGGTGGAAAAGCAACCTCAATATCCATCATTGTCAAATGGAGACAAAAATCTGGTGGAGGTTTAAACTACCATGCAGCAGTCAGAAGGACTGAATGAGATCTTTCCAGAGCCGTGTGGATAGAGCTCCAAAATTACTCTTAAAAACAGCAAGAAACAATGAGATTTATAATGCAATGCCGTTATTTATTTTTACGTATTTTAAAAAATTTTATTAAAGTATGGTATATATACAATATTATATGTTTCAGGTGTACAACATACTGATTCAACATTTATATACATTACAAACTATCACATAATCTAATAACCATCTATCATTGTACAAAGTTATTGCAATATTAATGACTATATTCCAAATGCTACACATTACATCCTTGTGATTTATTTATTTTATAACAGGAAGTATGTTACCTCTTAATTGCTTTTGCATATTTTGTCCAGTCCTCCACCCTCATCCCCTCTAGTAACCACCAGTTTGTTCTCGGTATCTATAGTCTATTTCTGCTTTGTTTTGTTTATTATTTGTCTTGATTTTTAAATTTTATGTATAAGTGAAATCATATGGTTTTTCTCTTTCTCTGTCTTATTGACTTAGCATAGGACCCTCTAGGTCCCTTCATGTTAGTACAAATGGCAAGATTTCACTCTTTATGGCTGAGTAGTAGTTCATTGTATATATACCAGATCTTCTGTATGTATTCATGAACACTTAGGTTGCTTTCAGATCACTTTCTGCCTGTGTGCATCTTTAGATCTGAAGTGAGTCTCTTGTAGGCAGCAGGTGTGTAGGTCCTGTTTTTTTTTGTTTGTTTGTTTGTTTATATACATTCAGCCACTCCATGTCTTTTGACTGGAATATTTAGTCCATGTACATTTAAAGTAATTATTCAGAAGTATATACCTATTCCCATTTTATTGTTTTCTCCTTGTTCTTGTAGTTCTTCTCAGTTCATTTCTTCTCTTGTTCTCTTCCCTTGTGATTTGATGATGTTCCTTAATGTTATGTTTGTATTCTTTTATCTTTATTTTTGTGTATCTATTACAGGTTTTTGGTTTGTGGTTACCATGAGGTTCATGTATAACAACTTACGTATATAGCAGTCTGTTTTAAGTTGATGGTCATTTAAGCCCAAGTGCATTCTAAAAGCACTACATCTTTACTCTGTGTTCTTCATGTTTTATTTTTTATGTCATATTTTACATTCTTTTATTTTGTGTATTGGTTAATCAATTATTTTAGATAAAGATGATTTTTACTACTTTTGTACATTTACCTTTATACTAGCTTTACAGATGTTTGGTCCACTATATGTTTGCTTTTACCAGTGAGATTTTTTTTCATAGTTGCCTTGTTTCTAGTTATGGCCTTTTCTTTTTCTATTTAAAGAAGTCTAACATTTCTTGTAAGGCTAATTTAGTGGTAATGAGCTCTTTTGTTTGTCTGGGAAACCCTTTATCTCTCCTTAAATTCTGAACAGTAACTTTACCAGAAAGAGTATTCATGGTTGTAAGTTTTTACTTTTTAGATATTTGGAAGTATTGCTCCAGTTCACTCTGAACTACACAGTTTCTGCCAGAAAATCAGCACATAGTCTTATCAGGAGTCTCTAGGTCATAGCTGGTTGTTTTCTCTTGCTGCTTTCAAGACCTCTCTATATCTTTAAATTTGACATTCTAATTATAATGTGTCTTGTGGGTTTCTTTTGGTTCTTTTCATTTGAGACACTCTATGCTTCCTGGACATGAATTTCTGTTTCTTTCATGGGGTTAGGGAAGTTTTCAGCCATTATGTCTTCAAATAGGTTTTATGCCCCTTTCTTTTTCTCTTCTGCTTCTGGGATCCTTATAATATAAATGTTAGTATGCTTGATAATTTTCTAAAGATCCCTTAAATTATCCTCAGTTTTTAAATCTCTTTGCTTTCTGCTGTTCTGATTGGTATATTTTTACTACCCTATCTTCCAGATTGCTGATCCATTCTTCTGAATCCTCTGATCTGCTTTTGATTCCCTCTATTGTACTTTTCATTTCTGTTACTATGTTCTTTAGTTCTGATTGGCTCCTTTTCATATTTTCTTTCTTTATTTTTGACATTCTCATTGAATTCATCCATTATCTCTTTTGTTTTTTCACCTGTGACATTTATTTTGGAACTAAAGCTGTTAATTTCCTTCACTATTTCATTCATCTCCCCAAAACCCTCTCTGGCAAGCACTTGCTTGTTCTCTGTATCTATGACTCTTTTTCTGTTTGTTTTGTTTGTTCATTTTTTTGGTTTTTTAGATTCCACATATAAGTGAGCTCATACAGTATTTGTCTTTCTCTGACTTATTTCACTTAGCATAATATGCTCTAGGTCCATCCATGTTATTGCAAATGGTGAGATTTTACATTTTTATGACTGAGAAATATTCCACTGTATATGTAAATCACATCTTCTTTATCCATTCATCTATCAGTGGGCACTTAGATTGTTTCCATGTCTTGATTATTGTAAATAATACTGCAATGAACATGAAAATTCATATATCTTTTTGAATTGGTGTTTTCATTTTCTTTGGATAAATATCCAGTAGTGGAATTGCTGGATCATATGATAGTTCTATTTTTAATATTTTTTTATCTCCATATTTTTTCCATAGTGGGGGCATCAAACTTACATTCCCACCAACAGTGCCCAAGGGTTCTATTTTCTCCACATGCCCACCAACACCTGTTATTTGTTGTCTTTTTGATAACAACCATAGAGACAGGTGTGAGGTGATTTGTCATTGTGGCTTTAATTTGCATTACCATTGTGACTAGTGTTATTGAACATCTTTTCAGATGTCTGTTGTCCATCTGTATGTGTCTTTTCGAAAAATTTCTACTTAGATCTCCTGCCCATGTTAATTGGATAGGTTTTTTTTTTTAATGTTGAGTGTATGAGTTCTTTGTATGCTCTGAATATTAACCCCATATTGATATATTGTTTGCAGATATTTTTTCCCATTCAGTATGTAATATTTTCATTTGTTGACAGTCCCTTCATTATGCCAAAGTTTATTTAGTCTGATGTAGTTTCATTTGTCTATTTTGCTCTTATTTTCCTTTCCTGAAGAGACAGATCCAAAAAAAACATTTGCTAAAACCAATGTCAAAAAGTGTACTGCCTATGTTTTCTTCAAGAAGTTTTAAGTTTCAGGGCTTACATTTAAATCTTTAATCAATTCTGAGTTTATTTTTATATGAATAAAAAAGTAGTCCAGTTTGATTCTTTTGATTCTGTCCAATTTTCCCAAACAATGTATTGAGGAGGCAATCTTTTCTCCACAGTATATTCTTGTTTTGTTTGTCACAGATTAATTAATGATGAAAGTGTGAATTCATTTTTGAGCTCCCTGTTTTGTTCCATTGATCTGTCTGTTTTTGTGCACAGTATCATAGTGTTTTTGATGACTATTGCTTCATAGTATAGTTTGAAATCAGGGAGGGTATTACCTCCAGCTTTGTTCTTTCTCAGGATTGTTTTGGCTTTTTAGGATCTTTCATGTTTCCATGAAATTTTAGAATGATTGCCCAAATTCTGTGAAAAACTCATTGTGTTTTAATAGGCATAGCATCAAATCTGGATATAGCCTTGATAGTATAGTCATTTTAAGAATATTAATTATTCCAATCCATGAACACTGTATGTCTCTGCATTGTCTTCAGTATCTTTCATAGATATCTCACATTTTTCTGAGTACAAGTCTTTTATCTCCTTAGATTTATTCTTAGTTATTTTATTTCTGATTCAATTGTAAATGGGATTGTTTTAAAATTTTCTCTGTCTGATAGTTTATTAGTGTATAGAAATATTACAGATTTCTTATGTTAATTGTGTACCTGCAACTTTACCAAATTCATTAATGAGTTCGAATAGTTTTTTGGAGATGTCTTTAGTATTTTGTATATATAGTACCATGTCATTTGCAAACAGTGACAATTTTACTTCTTCCTTTCCAATTTGGATACATTTTATTTCTCTTTCTGTCTTACTGCTATAGGTAAGACTTCTAATTGTATGTTGAATAAAAGTGGCAAGAGTGGGCATCTTCCCTTATTCTTGATCTTAGAGAAAATGCTTTCAGCTTTTCACCATTAAGTATGATGTTAGCTGTGTGCTTGTCATACATGGCCTTTATTATATTTAGATACGTTCCCTTGATATCCAGTTTGTGGAGAATTTTTATTATTAAAGATGTTGAATTTTGTCAAAAGCTATTTTCATCTATTGAGATGATTATATTATTTTATTCTTCAGTTTGTTACTGTGAATGTCACATTTTTTGATTTGCAGATATTGAGCCATCATTGTTTTCCTAGGATAAATCTCACTTGACCATGGTGTATAATTCTTTTAATAAATTATTGAATTTGACTTGCTAATATTTTATTTATAGTTTGAGGACGCTTACACCTATGTTCATCAGTGATATTAATCTATAATTTCCTTTTTTAATAGTGTTTTGTTTGGTTTTGGATTCAGGGTGATACCAACTTCTAGAATAAGTTCAGAAGCACTTCTTTCTTTTCAATTTTATGGAATAGTTTGAGAAAGATAGATATTATTTCTTCTTAATGTTTCTAGTAGAATTACCTGTGAAGCCATCTGGCCCTGGACTTTTGTATGTTGGACATTTCTTTATAAGTAATTTAAATTCATCAGTAGTATTTGTTCTGTTCCTATTTTTTAATCCTTCCCATTTCATTCCTGGGAGAATGTACATTTCTAGAATTTTTTTTTATTTCTACTAGCTTGTCCATTTTATTGTCATATAGGTGTTCATAGGAATCTCTTGTGATCCTTTGTATTTTTGTGGTGTTGGTTGTAATTTCTCCTTTTTCATTTCTGATTTTATTGATTTGGTTTCTCTCTCTTTCTTTCTTGATGAATCTGGCTAAAGGTTTATCAGTTTTCTTTATGTTTTCAAAAAATAGCTCTTAGTTTCATAGATCTATTTTTTTAGTCTCTATTTCATCTCTTTCTGCTCTGATCTTTATTAAAATGATAAATATAATTATTTTTCTTTGTACTAACTTTGGGTTTTATTTGTTCCTCTTCTAGTTTCTTTAGATGTAATGAAAAATTGTTTATTTGAGATTTTTCTTGTTTCCTGAGATAGGTTGTGTAGCTATGAACTTCCCTCTTAAGACTACTTTTCTTGTTTTAAAGTACACTTTCCATAATATTATTGCTACTCTGGCTTTCTCTCCATTTCCATTTGCATGGAATAACTTTTCCTATACCCTCACTTTCAGTTTGTATGTCTCTTTAGATCTGAAGTGAGTCTCTTGTAGGAAGCATATAGATGGGTCTCGTTTTTATACAATTCAGCCACTCTATGTCTTTTCATTGGAACATTTAGTCCATTTAGTTATATTGGAAGTAATTATTCATGGGTATCTACTTATTGCCATTTTGTTAATTGTTTTGTTTTTTTAGTTATTTCTTCTTCTTCTTTTGCTCTTTCCCCTTGTAATTTGAAAATGATCATTACTGTTATGTTTGAAATATTTTCTCTTTCATGTGTGTGTATCTATTACAGATTTTTGGTTTGTGGTTTTCATAAATTTGGCATATAGTAATCTGTATATATGTATGATTATTTTAAGTCACTGTTGTCTTAAGTTCAAGCACATTTTAACAAACCTAATTTTTACTCCCCATTGACATTTACAGTTTTTGACATCATATTTTACATCTTTTTGTTTTATATATTTTTTAGCTATGTTAGATATAGATAATTTTACTACTTTGATTTGTATCCTTCCTGCTATCTTTATAAGTGATTGATCTCTTACCTTCACTGCATACTTGCCTTTACCAATGAGATATTTTCTTTTGTAATTTTCATATTTCTAGTTTTGGTCTTTTCTTTTCCACTTAGAGGTGTCCCTTTAACATTTCCTGTAAAGCCATTTTAGTAGTGCTAAATTCTTTTAGTTTTGCTTGTCTGTAAAACTCTTTTTGTCTCTCCTTCAAATATGAATGATAGCGTTGCTGGGTAGAGTATTCTTTGTTGGAAGTTCTCCCTCATCATCACTTTAAATATATTGTGCCACTCCCTTCTGTCCTGCAGAGTTTCTCCAGAAAAGTCAGCTCAGAATCTTATGGGAGTTCTCTTGGCATAACTACTTACTTTTCCTTTTTGAATTTTTAATATTCTGTCTTAATCTATAATTTTGCTATTTTACTTGCAATGTGTCTAGATGTGGACTTCTTTGGATTCATCTTGTTTCAGCAATTCTGTGCTTAATGGACCTGGATGTCTGTTTCCTTTCCCAAGTTTGGGAAGTTTCCAACTTTATGTCTTTAAGTTTTCTGTAGATTTAATTCTCTCTTCTCCTTTTAGAATCCCCTATAATGTGAATGTGACCCTTGATGTAGCACTTGATGTCGTCCCAGTTTTCTCTTAAACTGTCTTTACTTTTTTTTAATTCATTTTTTGCTGTTGTTCAGCTTGAGTTATTTCCACTACTATGTCTACCAGTTCACTGATCCATTCTTCTGTATTATCTAACCACTGCTGATTTCTTCTACTGTATGTTCTTCCTGTATGCAGCTCTGTTTGTTTGTTTTTTTTCACTTGTTTGTTGTTTGAGTTTTTTTTTTTATTTTATTTTGCTCTGCTTGATTTCTGTTTATATTTTCTAAATTTTGCTAAATATTTTATTGTGTTCATTCATTCTTCTCCTGATTTCATTGAGCACCTTTATGGTCATTACCTTGAACTTTTTATTGAATAGATTTCTTATCTCCGTTTCCCTTACATTTTTTCTGGGGTTTTATCTTATTCCTTTATCTCAAAATATTCCTTTGTGGCCTTATTTTTTGCCTGATTCTCTGTTTTCATTTCTGTATTAGTTAGGTTTGTTATGTTTCTCAATCTATAAAAGAGGTCTTATGTGGCTCAGCAACACACTCCTTGATGTTCACCAGAGCTCCATGCGCTAGATGTAGTACCCCTATGTAGGCTGCATGGGCCCTTCTGTTGTGGAGAAGCTGACTACTATGGGTGTGCTAATAGGCATTGCTGGCCCCTGTCTGGTTTGTTGCCAAAGCCTGCCTAATTCAGAGGCCACTGATGACTGGAAGGTAGATCTAGGTCCTGGCACAGCTAGCTGTAGGGCTCAAGGAACACCGAGGCTGATACCTGTATTATGCTTACAAAATTCTTCTCACTTTTGTGACCATCTTTATGACCATTTCTTTGAATATTTAATCTAGCAATTTGCTTATTTGTGTTGTGCCTTAGTTATTTTCCTGAAGTTTTGTCTTAGTTATTTTCCTGAAGTTTTGTCTTGTTCTTTCATTTGGAAGGTGTTCTTATTTCTCCTCATTTTGCCTAATTCTCTGTGTTTATTTCTATGTATATTAGCTATGTCTCAAGGTCTTGAAAGAGTAGTCTTTCATGGGATGCAATCATCCCACTCACCAGAATCAAGTGCTCCAAGGTATTCCTTATGTGAGCTGTATGTGTCCTCTTGTTGTGATTGGACTACAATTGATTTGGCACACTGATGGGCAGGGTTGGCCCCTAGGCCAGTTGGTTGTGACTACTATGGACACCATGGTGGGCGAGGTGGGTCCTTCAAACCTGGAGCTTCTTTGGAGGGCCACCAGTGACAGAATCATTAACGTATTTTTAAAATGCACTTAATACTATTAAATTTTCACAGATTGACACAAATACAAATCATTGTGTGAAAGGGGGACTGGAAAGACTAACTTAAAACCTAACAGTTATGCCTGTGGAATGGGGAGAAGTGAGGGAGTTGGGCATGAGAGATGAATAGCTAAATATTAAAACTTTCACTAATTAAAAAAATATTTTGAAATATATATGAGAATATTTATAAAAATAGTTCATGTGTTAATTAGGCTACAGAGGTCTCAAAAAATTTCACATTCTCTGATCACATTGTGATATAATTAAGTCAATAACAATCTGAAATGTTGACGAATATAGTACAATACAAATCACCAGGGAAATACAAATCAAAACCACAATGAGATATCACCTCACACATGTCAGAATGGCTATTATCAAAAGACAACAAATAACAAGTACTGGCAAGGATGTGGAGAAAATGGAACCCTTGTGCACTGCTGGTGGAAACATAAATTGGTGCAGCCACTATGGAGAAAAGTAAAGAGGTTCATCAAAAAAATTTACAACAAAGCTACTTTCTTTTTCTGTTGATTCATCGTTTGTGTAAAGAAACGCAACCAATTTTTGAACATTAATCTTGTAACCTGCTACATTGCTGAATTCTTCGATCAGCTCTAGTAGTTTTTGTGTGGACCTTTTAGGGTTTTCTATATATAGTAACTGGTCATTGACATATAGTAACACTTTTACCTCTTCTTTTCTAATTTGGATCCCTTTTATTTCTCTCTCTTGCCTGATTGCTGTGGCTAGGACTTCCAAGACTGTGTTGAATAGGAGTGGTGATAGTGGGCATCCTTGTCTTGTCCCAGATTTTAGTGGGAAGCTTTTGAATTTTTCACTGTTGAGTGCTATGCTGTGGAGAAAAGGGAATCCTCCTACACTGCTGATAGGAATGCAGTTTAGTGCAGCCACTGTGGAAAACAGTATGGAGATTCCTCAAAAGACTAGGAATAGACTTACCATATGGCCCAGGAATCCCGCTCCTGGGCATATATCCAGAAGGAACCCTACTTCAGAATGACACCTGAACCCCAGTGTTCATAGCAGCACTATTTACAATAGCCAAGACATGGAAACAGCCTAAATGTCCATCAACAGATGACTGGATAAAGAAGAGGTGGTATATTTATACAATGGAATACTACTCAGCCATAAAAACCAACAACATAATGCCTTTTGCAGCAACATGGATGCTCATGGAGAATGTCATTCTAAGTGAAATAAGCCAGAAAGAGAAAGAAAAATACCATATGAGATCGATCATAAGTGGAATCTAAACAAAACAAAACAAAACAAACAAAGCATAAATACAAAACAGAAATAGACTCATAGACATAGAATACAAACTTGTGGTTGCCAAGGGGGTGGAGGGTGGGAAGGGATAGATGGGATTTCAAAATTGTAGAGTAGATAAACAAGATTATACTGTATAGCACAGGGAAATATATGCAAGATCTTATGGTAGCTCACAGAGAAAAAAATGTGACAATGAATATATATATGTTCATGTATAACTGAAAAATTGTGTTCTACACTGGAATTTGACACAACATCGTAAAATGATTATAAATCAATAAAAAATGTTAAAACAAAACAAAACAAAACAAAACAAAGATAACGTCTCTAAGGATTTGATATTGGAAATAAGACCTGAAGGGTAAGAAGCTGATTCTACAAAGACTAGGGGTATGTGTGTGTGAGTGCATGTGCTTGTGGGAGTCTGTAAGTGTCTTCATGTGCCTGTGTGCATGTCTGCATCTATGTAGTAGCTGTATATGTATGCCTCTTTATCCATATGTACCGTTAGACATGTACACACATACGTATCAACCTACATATGTGACTGTGGTTTGTGTGTGTGTGTTGATATGAAACATTCCCTGCAAGAAGAAAGAAGAAACTCAAGGTCTTGGGACATGTGGTGTTCCTGGAGAACAGAGAGGGCTCTGGGGAGTTGGAGGTTGTTGATCCAGAGAGATTGGTAGAACATGATGTCTGAGTGGCAGGCAGGCCAGGTCAGGTAGACTCTTGTAAGGCATTAAGAGAATCTGGATTTGTTCAAAGTGCAGCCTCTGATAAATTATTAGCAGGAGAATGACATAACCAATTTATATTTTCAGAATGGAGCTTTTTACCATGACTACTGGACAGGTAATAAATGACTGTTCTGGAATCAGGGAAACTGCTTAGGAAGTGCCTGTAGTTGCTCACCTGAGAGCTATGGTGGACTTGTATGGTAGCTGAGATAATGGAGAAAAATAACAGAACTGAGATATATTTTGGAAGTGTAACTGACTAAATGCGTTAGTAAAATGAATGTGGGGGGTCAGGTAAAGGGAGTTTCAATGACAATGGCAACTAACTGATGGAGGATATTGTTGCCACTAAGAATGTGGCTAAACAGCTAAAATAATGTAGATGGGGATGATGAGAGGGGCGATTTTAAGATTCATTTTGGTTGAAATAAAGATGCTGATTAGAAATCCAAGTGGAGATGTCAGGATTGACAGTTTAAGTAAATTGCAGTTCAGAGACAGGTGTAGGCAAGAGATATGAATTCAGAAAAATAAATATTTAAGTGGTTTATAAAGCTAGATAGCAAAATGAAATCATCCTGAGAGTTATAGAGGGAAAATAGAGGAGGATCTAAGACTAATCCCAGAGATACTGCAACATTTATATACCTTGCAGACAAAAAGGTGACAAAAAGGGAGACAAAAAAGCAGAAGGAAAAGCAGACAAATGAACCATCACAAAAAGTAAGAGAAGAAAATGATTCAAAATGGAAAGTCACACAATTCGGTCAAATTATGCTAACAATTTGAGCTACATGACTTTGTGGGAAAAAAATTTTAAAAAAAACTGAGGCCAGATTGTAATGAGCAGGAATGGAAATGGAAGATAAGTGGTTAGACATTGATAGCATAACAATACTACCAAAAAGTTTTGCTACTAAAAAAGGGACAATAGCAAGAGGGTGAATTCACTGTGCCAGTGCTTCTTATTCTTTATTATGCATACACTCACCTGGGACTCTGGTTATAATTCAATTTATGATTATGTAGCTTTGAAACTCTGCATATCTGAGAAGTTCCCCTTTGAGACTCATGATACAGGTCAACACATCTAGGTACCAAGACTATATACTATTTAGTAAAAAATGAAAATTGCAGAGTATATGTCCAGGTGGATACACAGAATCAGGTTGCCAAATCAGACTGACAGGAATTAGAGATATACTCTAGTGTCAAGCTTTGATAAAAATTCTAAAAACACACAAGTAAAGAAAGGATATTGAGGTCTAGGACATGAATCATGACTCCTTAGAACCTTCCTCACCACATGGAAAACATGCTCTCTGGACCAGAATAATAAATGAGTCCTGAAAGAGAGAACAAATGGGTTATTACCTCTCTGTTGAGAATATTTAAGTTATGAAACATCTCTTATCTTATACTCAGAGAGTTATGTAGCTTACATGATATTTTCCAGGGAACTATGTCTCATAAACCTAAATAGATATGTTAGCTATAAGAAATCCTTAAGCCAGGAACATCCTGTTGAGAACATTCTGTAGATAAGGTCTTCTAGCAAAAATCATCAGCCTATTTTCCTGGAAATGTAGCTGACAAGTTGATTTAGGCCATCACTTGCTTTCTTTTTCTTCCCTTAGGGTCGTTACTCCCCAAGGGAAGGGAATAAATTGTTCTCAGTTCAAGTGCCTTCACTTATCTTCTCTAGCAGGGTTATGATGAAACTCTCATCCTCCACCTTCATTCTCCATCCTACATGGAAGACAGGAAACCTCTTTACTCTCTAGGGAGAAATATGGGGATAGACACTTCCTTCGCTCTCTCCCCTCTGTCCTTGCTACATTCTCTAGAAAATGTGTGACTGTCTGGTGAGACAGGGGGAGAGCCTTCTATTTACCAGAACTCATCACCACCTAGTGTGCTCAGTTGTCAACTGAGCCTGAAAAGCTCTTTACTTCTTCAGTGTGTCTGGCTCAATATTAGCCAGGTTTCCTTCTCCTGGTTTTCTGCCTAAGCCAGTTCTGCCCTTAGAGCAGAATCTCCTCAGAGCAAGAAGGTGGCCCACACTAGTTGGATGAATTTAGTTAAGGTAAAAAATTGGAGGCCCTGAGAGAGTTGGGTTCAAGAAGAAACAAGGCCTCTGGATAAACATTGTACTCATAATTTGTCTCCTTGAACTCTCGGATAGAACTGGACTGAAGAATGGATGAGGATAAAATGTCCCCTCTTAACCTCAAGCATGTTGTTTCTAGACAGTATGGTATGTGTGTGTGTCTATTTGGTGAGAGAGAGAGGGTGGGGGGAGGAGAGGGAGATGGGCAGAAGGCTTGGGGAAGCGTCTTCATCTTTAATACACATCTGAAAATTTTGGAAGACTATACTCTCAGCTGTTAATAGTTTTCTTAGGAAAGTGCAGGGTGAATGTAATTTTCCCATTTTATTATATATACTTCTTTGTTATTTATTTTTTAAATGTGAAAGTATTATCTTTAGGAGTTTCAAAGTATATAGATACCAAAAAAGAAAGGGGTTTTAGTAAATTCCATTCCAGAAACATGATTTTCACCTCAGGAAGCTGATCCAGCCTTCAAGCCCAATACCAGTCCTACTTCCTCTAAAAACGATGTTCTGTTCACCACCCTTAGAGACCCTGAGCACACATCTAAAAACTTGTGTGGACCTTCTCATTTTTACTTGCAGCCTGCATGCTCTGTTTCTTCATGTTTGTGCCTTATGCTTCTACAGGCCACTGAGGGTAGGGACAGAGGGCATCTTGGACGTCTTCTGTTTACCTGATTGAAACTACCCCTTGCATGTGATAGGCACTCTAAAAATAGTGGTTTATTAACTGATGGAAATGTGTCCTCTACAAACGGATAAGAGTCATGGGAAGACCTTTGTTCCATCTTTGTGATTCTTCAGAAGACACAGCCCAGGTGCAGAGGGCCATGTTGGCAGCATCACTGAGAGCTGAGGGGAAGGCAGCTACATCGCCTAGACATAAGACCCTCATTTATCTCAGGTGTATTCCTTGGGATCACAGGAATTAACAAAATAATAAAGAAAGCAAGTGCCAAATCACTTTCCCCTGTGTATTACAAGAAACAAATGACCAGCTCCAAGTACCTGAAAATCCTAATCTAGCCTAATTACAGGCCCATCTCCTTGAACTTTTATTACCAGCATGAACTTTATTATGGACAATAATATACCAATCCAATAACATGTTTATATATTTTCTATGCTGTTCTTCCTGGGCAGCATGTATCAAGCCCAAGGACTGGACAATTCCTCTTTTCCAGGATTCAATGATGACAACCCCAACTCCCATCTTTAGTGCTAATCAGAAGAAAGTAATATTGGCACCTCAAAGCATTTATCATCCTAATTTTTCCTGTACCACTCTGCTTGAGGGTGACAATGAAAAAAATACTCCCAGTTGAGAAGGCAGTCTTGCTAGTCTTCACCTTCATTTTTCTCTCCCTGAGTGAACTACTTTGTTCTGAGTCTCCTACAACTCTACTTTCTTCCAATGGGAGGATCTCTGTTTACTATATTTCATGTACTCATGTCAGGAAATTCAATCTGAGGTTCACAAAAATATAACAGTAGGAAAGTAATCCCATTAAAGAGCCAAATTGGGTAAAGATGGTAGAATAAATTGAAGTCACTTGTTCACAGGAAATAATGAGCTAGAGGATTTGGCACACTATCAAACCTATCAGTAATTCTACAGCAGAAGAGAAGAGAAAACTTTCAAAATTCAAAGCTACTAAAATATTGTTCTCATGTATGCAGCTCACAATTACCTTGATTTTGGAATTGAGAAATAGTGTTACAAAAAAAAATGAACAATGGGAAAAAATACTTAAATCAGTAAAAAGCACTGGTTCAAAAGTATGAATAATGTATCCTCAAGTGAATACTTACAAAGAATGTGCATAATATGGAAAACTAGTCCATTATTTTTTAAATGTCAGATTTATATGTATTAATGTGGAAAGATGCTCACAGTAGAAGTGAAAATTCAGGCTATAGAACACAATGTATTAAAGACTAGGGTTATTTTTTAATTCCATGGGAGAGGGTACATAAGAATATCAATAAAATAAATGTTTATATGCATAGAAAAAACAAAGAAGAACACAATAAATTGTCAATGGCAGTTATCTTTGAAAAGTAATATTGAGTATTTGGAAAAGTCAGACTTACCCTTTTTTTCCTTTACATGCTTTTGTTTTAGAAAAGATAGTTGGGAAAACACATACCCACGCATGGATATATTTTCCTTAAATTAAACTGAGTTAGAAATATTTTTCCTAGTCTTATTTCAGTATAGTTGATTTACAACATTATATTAGTTTCAGGTATATATCACAGTGATTCATTATTTTTACAGGTTATAATCCATTAAAAGTTATTAAAATCAACGACTATAATGCCCTGTGCAACACAATATATCCATGTTGCTTGTCTATCTTATACATAGTAGTTTGTACCTCTTAGTTCCATAACCCTATCTTACCCCATCCTCCCTTCTATCTCCCCACTGGTAACCACTAGTTCTCTATATCTGTCAGTCTGTTTCTGTTTCAATGTATACATTCATTGTATAATTTTTTAGATTCCACATATAAATGATATAAAATATTCGTCTTTCTCTGACTTATTTCACTAAGCAAAATATTCTCTGGGTCTTTCCACATTGCTATAAATGGCAGAACTTCATTCTTTTTGTGGCTGAGTAATATTCCAATATCTCACACCTTCTTTACCCATTTGTCTGTTGATGGACATTTGGGTTGCTTCCATATCTTAGCTATTATAAATAGTGCTGCTATGAACATTCAGGTGCATGTATCTTTTTGAATTAGTGTTTTTATTTTTCTGGATATATACCCAGGAAACTACTGGATATTATTGTTGTTCTATTTTTAGTTTTTTGATGAATCTCTATACTGTATTCCATATTTCTACATTCTGTATTGGCTACACCAGTGTACATTTCCACCAGTAATATATAAAGATTTATTTTCTCCATATCTCCAACACTTGTTGTTTGTAGACTTTTTGATAATAGCTATTTTGACAGGTGTAAGGTAATATCTCATTGTTGCTTTGATTTGCATTTCTCTAATGATTAGCAACATTGAGCATCTTTTCATGTGCCTGTAACCATCTGTATGTCTTCTTTGGACACAAGTCTATTCAGTTTTTCTCCCTACTTTTTAATTGGGTTTTTTTTTTTTTTTTTGCTTTTTTGTTAATACTGAGTTGTGTGAGCTATTTATATACTTTTTATTACAAATTCTATTTCACTATTAGTGATCAGTCTGCTCAGATTTAATATTTCTTTCTGATTCAGTCTTGGAAGGTAGCATGTTTTTAGAAATTAGTATCTTTCTTCTGGGTTGTCCAGTTTGTTGGCATATAACTGATCATAGTATTCTCTTATGATTTTTTGTATCTCTGTGATACCAATTGTTCCTTCTCCTTGTTTATTTTTTATTTTGTTTACTTGGGTCCTCTCTCTTTTCTTCTTGGTGAGCCTGGTTAAAGGTTTATCAATTTTGTTTATCTTTGCAAGAAAGAAACCCTTAGTTTCATTTATCTTTTCTATTTTTTCATCTCTATTTTATTTATTTTCTCTCTGATTTATATTATTTCCTTTCTTCTGCTGACTTTGGACATTATTTGATCTTCTTTTTCTAACTCCTTTGGGTGATAGGTTAGATTGTTTACTTAAGTTTTTTCTTCTTTCTTGAGGAAGGCCTGTATCACTGTAAACTTAGAACTGCTTTTGTTGTACCTCATAGATTTTGGAGTGCTAGCTTTCCATTTTCATTTGTCTCAAGGTATTTCCTCTTTAGTTTCTTCATTGACATATTTGTTATTTTAGTAGTGTGTTGTTTAGATTCCACATGCTTGTGTTTTTCCCATTTTTCTTTCTGTAATTGATCTCTAGTTTCATACTGCTGTGGTCAGAAAAAAATGTTTGGTATAGTTTTTATGCTTTTACATTTGCTGAGACTTATTTTGTGGCTTAGCGTTTAATCTATTATGAAAAAATTTCCATGTGCACTTGAAAGAATGTGTATTCTGCTATTTTTGAATGTGATTCCTATGACATCCAATTGGTCTATTGTGTCACTTAAAATCATTGTTGCCTTAAAAATTTTCTGTGTGGGTTATCTATCTAATGACATAAGTGGAGTTTTAAAGTCTCCTACTATTATTGTATTATTGTCAATTTCTCCATTTATGTCTGTTACTATTTGCTTTATATATTTGAGTGCTCCTATATTGGGTGCATGTATGTTAATGAGCGTTATACCCTTTTCGTGTATTGATCCCTTTATTATTCTATAATGCCCTCCTTTATCTTTTTGTAGCCTTTGTTTTATAGTCTATTTTGTCTGATATGAACATTATGACTCCCGTTTTCTTTTCATTTCTGTTTGCATGAAATATCTTCTTCCATCCCCTCACTTTCAATCTGTGTGTGTCTTTAGCCCCAAAGTGAGTCTCATGCAGGCAACATATTAAAGGTTCTTGTTTTATTATCCATAATCATCTTATTTTTGTTCTGATTAGAGCATTTAATCTATTGACATTTAAACTAATTATTGATAAGTATGTACATATTGCCATTTTATTACTTGTTTTCTAGTTGTTTTTAGAGTTCTTCTCTGTTCATTTCTTCTTCTTTTTGTTTCTTCCCTTGTGGTTTGATGATTTTCTCTAGTAGTATACTTCTGTTCCTTTTTTAAAAAAGTTTTTGTGTAGGTTTTATTTGTAATTACCATGGGGTTCGTATATGTTGATCCATCATTATATCTACTTGTTTAAAACTGGTATTCATTTAAGTTCAAATGCATTCTAAAAGATCTACATTTTTCACTCCTCTCTTACACATTTTGTGTTATTGATGTCATATTTTACATCTTCTTGCTTATCTCTTATCTGTTTATTGTAGTTTAGTTGCTTTAATAATTTTTATCTTTTAATCTACACACTGGCTTATTTAAGTGGTTGATCATCAGTCCTTACTCTATATTTGTCTCTCTTAGTTGGATTTTTTCTTTCTTATGCATTACTCCTTTTCCAGTTAGAAAAGACACTTCAGCATTTCTTTTAGGGGAGGCTTATCATTGATGAATTCTAGTTTTTCCTTGTCTGAGAAGTTCTTTATCTCCTTTTTATTCTAAATGAAATTATTGCTTGGTTGAGTATCCTAGATTGAAGGTTTTTTCCTTTCAGCACTTTAACTATCATGCTAGTCCCTTCAGGCCTACAAAGCTTCTGCAGAGAAATCAGCTGATAGCATTTTGGGGGCTCCCTTGTAGATTACTGTTTGTGTTTCTCTTGCTGCCTTTTGAATTCTCTCTTTAACTTTAATTTTTGCATTTTAATTATGATATTTCTTAGTGTGAGTCTGTTTGGGTTTATCTCGCTTAAGACCTTGTACCTGGTACCTGGATATATTTCCTTCTTCAGGTTTCCAAATTTTTCAGCCGTAATTTCCTCAAATACATCTTTGATCCCCTACTCTGTCTCTTCTTCTGGGATCCCAATAATGCAAAAGTTGATATTCTTAATGTTATCCCAGAGATCTCTTAAATTACTTTTTTTTTTAGTTTGTTTTTCTCTGCTGTACTGATTGGATGATTTACATTATCCCATCTTCCAGGTCACTTATGTATTCTTCTATAGCACTTAGTCTACTATTTATTTCTTCTACTGTGTTTTTTTTTTTTTTAATTTCAGCTATTGAGTTATTTATTTCTGAATGGGCCTTTTTTATATTTTATTTCCTTGTTAAAATGTTCATTGTTTACATTAATTATTTCCTTAAGGCAGTTAACATTGTTTTGAATTCTTCATCTGATAAATTTTTATTTAATATCATTGTTTGTTTTTCAGAAGTTCTCCTTGCTCTTTCAAATAAGAGTAGTTTCTATGCCTTTTCTTTTTGCTCAACTTTCTCTGTGTCTGTGAATTTAGGTGAAATAGTTACATACTGTGTTCATGAAGGGAAATTCCTATGTCCCTATCCAGACTGCATGTGTCCAATGCCTTTGGTTAGAAAACTGGATTTGACATGATACAAGTCATGTTTTTCCTTAGGATGTGCTTACAGCTATCACCTTTGTATGAGGTGAGGCTACCTGAGCTCGATCTTCTCCTTTTAAGTGCGTGTTTTTCCTTTTCCCTAACTGGAACCCTTGCCTCAGTAGAGGGGAGTGCTGGAGCAAGTGGGATCCTTGCACAGATGGACCCCTGATGTGCTGCCCATTTAAGTGCCGGTGTCTCCACTTAGACCCAGCCTCGGGTGCAAGTCCCCTTTATCCTCCAGTTGATCACTACCCCCAGCCTCTGTTTCAGCCTCCTTGTTGTAGAACAGCTCCATAGGGCTGGCTGGTTCTACATAGAATCTTGGTGTTGTAGGGAATTGAGCTGTGGTGGAACAGCAGTGGTCAGAAATCTGGGCGGCTTCTGGGACACTGCTTAAGTGAGCACCAACAATGGCTGTCTCACTCATCCAAGGCCCTGTGCTGGGACCAGGTTGCCTCTGCATCCCAAGGTCAAGTGTCTTCTGCAGTAGTGGCTGCCCCAGTTCCAATGCTACAATATGGCATGGAGTGAGCAGAACCAGAGTGTTCTCTCAGCTTGGGATGGAGCACACAGCTAGGTGGTTGTGGGAAACCCAGCAGCCTCCAAAGCAGACCTCTCTCTGCCCTGTCTCAGGAGCTAGACACTGTGCAAACTCTTCACAAGTGAATTCCAGGCTTCCCACAGAGCTCCTATTTATCCCAGCAGTCCTCCAACCAACCAATGGGGCTTTTCTCCTCTGCATATGACCCCAGGACTAAAGCTCAAACCACTCACTTCCCAGGGTAGGTGTCTGCTTGTGTAATCTCCTTATTTCTCACTTTCTCAGGGGCACAGGTCCCAACCCTTTCACTTTTCTTCCCTTAGTAACTTATTTTGTATATCTTTCTTACAGCTTCAGATTTATAGGGGTCCTTCCGCATCCTCTTATTCCACTATCTTGATGCTTCTCCTCAGGAATATCAATAAATGCTATCTAATGCTTCCCCTTTCAAAAGGAACTATATGACTTCAGAGCAGTGTAGCCTCTACTAGATGAGAAATACTTTGGTCCTCTTTTTTTTGCATCACTTTTTCCTCTCTCTAACATATTATTTCCATTGGCATCCAACATGATAAATTATAAACTATGTATATAAAAACTTCCTTGTGCTCACATCTCTCCAACAATCAATCCATTTCTCTGCTATTTTTTTCCTCCTTCCTTACTTTTTTTTTTCTTTAGTCCATTTCAGTGAAGTTTTTAATTCTCATCATTTCTCTTATTTAGGTCATCAGTGAACACCATCTTGCCAAATCTAATGGACATTTGCCTGCAGTTTCTCATTCTTGCCTACTCAGCATAACTTAATAGAGCCAACTGTTTCCTTCATCCTTGGAACATTTTCTTCACTTGACTTCCATGCCACCTGAGGCACTCATTTTCAGGTACTGGCAGCTACTTCTTGGCCTCCTTTATTAGATCTTCTTCTTTCTCCCCATTTCCTAATGCTGGAGTTCCCCAGACTCAATTCTTAGTCCTCTCTCTTTTTCTATCTATACTCATTGTGTACATTTTAAAATCAGAAATATCAGAAAAAGACAGTAAATAAACATCCCCTTTAAAATCATATCCAAAACAATAAAATACTTCAGAATAAATCAGACCAAGGAGGTGAAAGACTATACATGGAGAACTGCAAAACATTGATTAAGGAAATTAAAGATGACTTAAAGAAATGGGAACATATTCCATGCTCTTAGATTGGAAAAATTAATATTGTGAAAATGACTACACTGCCCAAGACAATCTACAGATTTAATGTGTTCCCTATCAAATTACTCATGACATTTTTCACAGAAATAGAACAAATAATCCTATAATTTATATGGAATCACAGAAGATCCAGAATGCCAAAGCAATACTGAATAAAAAGAATGAAGCTGGAGGAATAACCTTTCTAGACTTCAGATAATACTACAGAGTTACAGTAATAAAAAAAAGTGTGGCATTGGCACAAAAACAGCCATATGGATTAATGCAACAGAATATAGACTGAGAAATAAATCCATAGACTTACTGTCAATTCATCTTCAACAAAGGAGGCAAGAATATACAATGGAGAAAAGAAGTCTCTTCAGCAAGTCCTGCTGGGAAAACTAGACAGCTGCAAGTAAATCAAAGAAGTTAGAACAATCCCTAACAACATACACAGAAATCAACTCAAAATGGCTGAAAGACTTAAATATAAGACAAGACACTATAAACCTCTGAGAAGAAAGCGTAGGCAAAACATTTTCTGACATAAATCTTATCAATGTTCTCCTAGGACAGTCTATCCAGGCAATAGAAATAAAAGCAAAAAATAAACAAATGGGACCTAATTATACTTATAAGCTTTTGCACAGCAAAGGAAACCATAAGCAAAATAAAAAGACAACCTACAGAATGGGAGAAAATATTTGCAAATGATGTGATAAAGGCTTAGTTTCAAGAATATATAAACAGCTCATACAACTTAATAAACAAACAACCCAATCCAAAAATGGGCTGAAGACCTAAACAAGCAGTTCTGTAGTGAAGACATACAAATGACCATATGCACATGAAAAAAATGTTCAATATCACTAATTATCAGAGAATTGTAAATCAAAGTTATAATGAGGTATCACCTCACACCAGTAAGAATGGCCATGATTCAAAAGTCCACAAATGATAAATGCTGGAGAGGGTGTGGGGAAAAGTGAACCCTCCTACACTGCTCTTGGGAATATAGTTTCATGCAACCATTATAGAAAACAGTATGGAGATTCCTCAAAAAACTAAAAATAGACTTACCATATGATCCAGCAATCCCACTCCTGGTCATATATCTGGAAGGAACTCTAATTCAAAAAGAAACATGTACCCCAATGTTCATAGCAGCATTATATACAATAGCCAAGACATGGAAGAAACCTAAAGGTCCATCAACAGATGGCTGGATAAAGAAGTTGTGATGTATTTATACAATGAATACTACTCAGCCACAAAAAAATAATAAAACAATGCCATTTGCAGCAACATGGACAGAACTGGAGTTCATCATTCTAAGTGAAATAAGCCAGAAAAAGAAAGAAAAATACCATATGATAGCCCTCATATGTGTAATCTAAAAAAAAAAAAGAAAAAGAAAAAGAAAGAAGAAAAAAGAGGACACAAATGAACTCATCTTACCAGAGAAGAGGGGGTGGGAAGCAATAAATTTGTGAGTCTGAGATTTATAAATGTTAACCACTAGGTATTAAAATAGATAAAAAACAAATTTATTCTGTATAGTACAGGGAGCTATATCTTATAGTCACCTTTAATGAAAAAGACTATGAAAATAAATATATGTATACATATGCGTGACTGGGACATTATGCTGTACACGAGAAATTGACACATTGTAACTGACTATACTTCAAATAAAAAAAAAATCCAATCCCATTGTTACTTTAAACTAAGAATCCTGTGGTTCTTAGTTTAAAGTAATGCCAGCAGTTTTAACAAACAAACCAAACTACAGTAATTAAACAAAATAAAAGTTTACTTGTTATGTAATGCCTCAATACAGTTTCCTGATAAGTGCACTGTTATTTAATAGAGAATCAGTAATCTTATGATCAAAAGAGTTTTGAATTGACTTCTTTCTCTGTCTCTCTGCAATTCTTAATTCCACTCCAGGGACTTGACTTTTTTCTAGTTCTTCTGTGCTAATTGAAGTATTATTACTGGCATTAATCATATGATTAATAGAGGCATATGGTCTCACCTGAGCATGTGATTATAAGGATGCAGTGTCTACCATGCACCACAAAAAGAACTGGATAGAGCACACACAAGCATGTAGATCCACTGGGAAGGATGTAGTTTGTTCAGGGACAGCCAAATTAGAAGCTCAACACAGAGAAGCTACTTTAATTCAAGGCAAGGCCAAAGCTGTTGTTAATGAATATTCAAATCCATCTGATACTTTCATGATTTTTTCCAGTTACACAGGTAAAAGTGGAATAGAATGAGCACATGAAATTCAAATACATTTGTCGGGAAAGCAGAGAAAGTATATTAATTGGAAAAAAATCTCCAAAGTTCAGATGATACAAATTTTAAAATTAGCTTAGTAACACAAACAATGACTTCATTAACTTATTTCACTGCATAATGACAACTACACTAATGATAGTTAGCATTAATATATGTTAGTTTTCATAGCCCTTTATAGCTTAATGTATATAATCTTATAACAATTTTACAATACAAAGAACTAAACTCCCTTTATACAGAAACTGGAGGACAGAGCTGATTAAGTGGCCCGTTTAAGTTCCACAGTAATCTCCTGGTAGCGTCTGCATTCAAATCCAGGCAATCCAGCTCCAAAATGTTTGATCTCAAACAATATGCAATACTGTGTCTAAAATATTAGAGCCATGAATTCTCAAAAGATGAAACAGAAGGATTAACATTTATAGTAGTTACAGTATTACTATTTCTAAGCTTTAAAAAATTAGTAACTGATACTTATGGCCAATACACATTGGGTTGTAGAAATCTTAGAAAAATCTTTAAAAGAAAAATATGTAAATAAACAGAAGAAGAAAAAGAAAAATTTGGCCACTTTCTCAATAATGGCAGTATTTTCAGTCACCACATTAACAAACATCAGCAAGATCACTTTGAAGCTCTTGAAGCTCTTGACTCTGTGGAATGTTTAGTTACAGATTAATTACTGAATCTTTTTTACTTTAATTCCTTAGTAGTATCATTATCAAAACAGCAAAGCATAGGATACCATATTTTTTTCTAGCTCAAGTGCACACCTCTTAACAGAGAAAATGCATGTAAATTCACATTGCTAGCACAGAGTGAAAACATAACTATGAAGCAACATAGTAAAATAGTCCAGAGAATTGGCAGAAATTAGACAATGACTATGTTTCATTTGCTAATGACATTGTCACCACCATAAATTCTATCGCCCGTGTTGTCAGGGAATTTATCCTGTCAACTTGATCTTCCTGCTCCATGATGATTAAAGAAAAAAATTAAAGTTTGCTTAATTTTTTTCATTTTAATTGTAGATTCCTCATTACAGGACTACGCTACCCAGTTCAGCAGAGAAGACAGTAGTAGAATATGGGGTATTCTATCCGGACATAGCATTTTCCCCTATTGTTTTAAAACTATTTGCCCCGCTTCTTCTCCAGAAGTTCTGGTGTCAGGTGGATTGCTTGTGGGCCCTTCCCATTTCTTCTGCAGACAAGACTCTATGATGGCACTCATGGTCTGACCACTGCTCAGATTCAGCCTCGATCACTGCTTCTGGTTTCATTGTCACTGGATCTGATATATTAAACACATGGCATTTAATTGTTTCTTTACCACTGTTAGTAATTACATATCCCCTAGCATGTTCACTTGTTTATTATGTCTCCCGTACTATGTTATTAGCTCTATAAGGATTGCAATCAGGATGCCTGCTTTGCTCATCATGGATTCCCAGAACCTAACTATGTTTTTGTTTCATTTTTTTGTTTTTGCTTTTTCAAATGAAAAAAGGAAGGGAAATGTCCAAGGAGAGGTCACAGGGTGAAGACAGGAAAGGTAGAGAAAATGCCATGATTAACAATAAATATACCCAAGAGACTGCTGTGAGGAAAAATTCAATGTCAGTCTTAAGTGAGAGATCTTGGTATTGCCTGTCTTCTGCTTGGTTTGGACAAGCTAAGGGAAGAAGGCAGAGAGTTGGAGCATCTTTATACTGACTTCCTAAGGGAGTGTGCTATTTCATTTCAAAGGGCAAGTTGTGCATAGATCATGGAGTGATTTTTTTGTTTGTTTGCCTCAGTCTGTGTGTGTGTTGATGACGATGATGTTTTGTTTTGTTGCTGTTTACATTCTGTAGTTTACAAACCTTCCAAGACTGGCAATCGATGTTATTGTTGCAGAGTTTTAATCTTTTTTTTTTAAGTTTTCATTAGTTTTCTGGGGATCAATAAAAAATCTGGAAAAACTACATTCAGAATTCCTAATCTAACCCTCTTTTAACCTGAGATCTGGATGTTAATTCTTATGCTTGGAATTGTTCTGTTGATGTAAGATTTCCATTGATGCCGTTATTCTCTCCTAAACACACATGTCAGAGCATCATGTAGTCTTTCTATTTAACAGCTTCCACAAGCACATTATTATCCACACAAACTGTAAAACTCATTCAAACTTAAACTGTGAAAAAGAATTCTACAGTGGGTGAGATATCATTGCTTGTTACCATCCTTTATTTGTGAAGTGTAACTGGGAACGAGTTGACCTAGGAATGGAATTTCCAAAACTCTCTTTAAGGAATTACTGTAATTACTAATGATACTGACAAAATAAGGTTTTTAATAATAGGCTTGTTTTCTGATTACACATCTTTCTTCTTAGTGCAGATTCATATTATCATCTTTCTACTCCTAAAGAATTATCACTGAGCTTCATGACACATCATACGCATCATCCCTCTGGTTTACATCTTCTCAAAGTAGATTAGGTGTCTCCTTCTCTCACAGAAAACTATTCATGTATTTTCATATCACTATCACTTACTTTTCTCATTATACATTATAATTATCTACTCACCTGTCAGTCTCCCCAAAGGGATTTTGAAGTCTTTGACAGCAAAGAGCATTATTATTCATTTATGTAGCCCCAATACCTACCACAGTGCATAGAAAATGTTAACAATCAATAAATATTAGTAAAGTGAGAGAAGGGAGACAAGCAGGCACAGAGGGATAAAGAAGGATATAGGAAGAAAAGGATGATACAAAAACAGCCTGAATCAGAACTGATATTGTAAGCATGGGCATTTATCTGTATGTGATTGTATGTTCTGACAGGAAGAAATAAACTCATATTGAACAAATTAAGATCATGAAAAGATTGATGACTACTCAAATTCTGTTCTGGAGTTAATAATCCCCATAAAAGTATTCTAGTTCTTTCCAGAGAAGCAATTTTTACTATGTCATCCTCACTATTGTACCTTATTTGCTTCCTTTTTCTGTCTAATCAACATCTGAAGAAATGAGTAGCAGACTGAACTCATGTTTAGTAAGCACACAATAATATCAGCTGCATAAATCAGTGAATATTTGAATACCAACAATAAATGGACACCTAAGGCAGAAAGTTAAAAAAAAAAAACTTTGTTTACCTACTCAGAACTTTTTAAATGTGCTTGAAATACTTTATTTAGTGAAGTGATTGTTGATGCCACAAAATGAGAGGGATGTATTCTGTAAAACTTTGTTAATTAGATAGGGACAAATTCACCATAACTGTCCTTTGTGTTCAAAGTAGAGGCTGTTGACAGCCTTATCCAGGCCTATTCTAGACCAATAACTTTCTAGTCACTGATTTGGATCTGCTGTCTAAAAAGCAAAGAAGTCGTTAATTAGCAAGTGAGAACAATACTTGATTGACTCTACTAAATTAGATTTTGTTGACCTGTCAAAGTGAATTTGTCATTAACATTTATTAGAAACACACACACACACACACACACACACACACACACAGTCTCTCTAAAGGGCTTAAGCATCCTAGATTGTTAGTGGTATTTTCTTTTCACTCCCTAATACTATAACTGAAAAGACAGAGCTTTGAAGTCCAAGGTCTGTGAAAGCTGTCACCTTTTCTACTTCAGCTGTTGTCCCTGGACATACTGTTTAACCTCTCTGAACCTCAATGTTCCAATATACAAAATAGTGAAAATAGTGCTTTCATTGTGGGATTATTATGAGTTTCAAAGGACTTAATAAATAGAAGAGCCTATTTGTACCTAATATCAAATAAGGTACCTAATTAGTGTTTTTAAATGGAACCCTTTAGAATTAATCCCCTCATTACAACAGCTTTGAAGTTGAAGAAGGTTTTCTGTCCTGATTCATTAATTCATTTTTTCAATCCACATGTATTGGGGGAATATTGTGTGAAAGACATATATTTGATAAACACTGAGATATCATAATTCCTGTCTTCAAGGAGATTATGATTCACTTAGGGAGATAAAATACATGTAAATATAACTAAAATACTATGTAAGATAGAATATGACTAGATTTTTTTATCCTTCTTTCTAAAGCAGATCTAAATGTCTTTCCAAAATTTGTTGATCAGTTGAATGCAAGTACTTATGTTATTTTTTAATAAAATATTGTTACTCTAATCTCTTACTATCAAAATTGACTAGCCAAGTCACTCTTACAGGTAATATATTAGTTCTCCATAGTAAGAACAAACTTCCAATCCCCTCTTTTTCCAATTATTAAAAAAGCTAAACTTTGTAAGAGTATTTTCAGTAGTTCTATTTATTTTATTGGTAAAGATGTCTTCCAGTTCATAAAACAAACATCATTGGAATACATATGTTCAAAAAAAAAGTTTCTTCTCCCCTAGTCAAAATTGTTCCATGATGCATAAAGGAAAGAAATGCAATGTTAGAGCTGGGACATCAAGTAGTATATTGTGAACTGGTTATTTTGCTACCAAAGTAAATGAAGGGAAAATAAAGATGAAGTGAAGGATAAGGATGAATTGAAATATAAGGGGATAGATAAGCTAACAATGAAGAGAAAATGGTGCAGGCTGAAAACATACATGTGAGGGTTGAACATACTAATTCACATCTGAGTGCTAAGGCAAACTGAAAGATGCTATGAGATTTCTATAGGAATGCCAGGAAGTCACATTAAAATTTTGAACTTTTATAACATTTAAATAGTTGCAACTCTCCCCATCAAAAAAAGTAGAAAGAAAGTTCCATGCTTTAGTTATGTCACTATCATCAAAGATATGTTGCTAAATTTAGTACTAATTACAATTGGTCATGTTTACCTCCATTAACTAGTAATTGAAAATGTCGCTGTTACAGATTTTATTTTCCTAAAAGGAATTGTAAGTAATTTCTGCTTCCTGGAAAGAAAACAGACTACTATTAAACTGTGGGCAAGCTCTCATGCTTTACTGAGGAGTATTATATATTAGCTATTCTATTCACCATCCTTCATAGCACCACTCACTAGCTCTGTGTACTTATGAAAGTTATTTAACTCACTGAACCTGAGTGTCTTTGTTTATAATTTAGAGACTTGTCTTTTAAAGTTTGAGACAATATATGGAACCCAGGGAATATTATATGCATAAACATTGCTATACTTGTTTGCTGTTTCTTCACTCTTCACTTGCCATTAGAAACAGCTGTCTGACTACTCTACTACTATGAAGGATGTTATGCTGGATACATATAATTATGAGCCACAGTTGTAAAGGCAAGTTCCTTATGAAGTTTGAAGTTCAATAAAATGCAGAGAAAAAAACAAAATAAGAAAGAAATTGCTTCTAAATAAACATTGGTCCTCTCTAGTCCTTTGAAAATAAATAAAAATTTAAGTTGACATCTTCCCATGAAAACAATCTACAGAAGTGATTTCTGTAGAAAATGGAGAAGTGGAGCTTTGGAAAGATAAAATCAGTCCTTTGTGCTAGTCTAATCCAGATTCCAAGGTCAAAATATACAATCTTTAATCTGGAAGGAAAATGCCAAGTTTTCAAGCTACAAAGTTAGCTTAAAGCCAAGAACAAGATAGCTCCAAATATAAATAAATAAATAAATAAATAAATAAATAAATAAATAAATAAATAAATAAATAAATAAATAAATTTATTTAAAAAATTAATGAATAAAGTTTTTCATATAAATATAATTTTTATACTAAAAGGAGCAAGAATTATTCTAGGAATGAAGGAAAGTAATTTTATTTATGCACTGTCTATTAAGTTTAATGATATAAACTATACTTGTGATAGTGCCCTCAAAGTAGCAAAAAGGTTTTTTTTTGCAAACATATTATCAAAAGACATTTTAGTCTTTTAGTAGAAGTTAAATATTTTTAATAGCAGGTGTCTTCCTCTAAGAATATTATAAGAACATTTTTGGCTTTCTTTGCCTTTTAACATTAGGTAAGCCTGAGCTCTGAGGGGTGGCTTTAGGCAAGATACAGCAACATTGTTAAGAAGCTAAAAATAAAGTTGGGAGGCAATAATAGCATATATATTTTTCAGAGCTTGAACCAAGCACAGTTCCAGAGCAATAGTAATCATATGTAACAAGCACTACTCCTGTCCCTAAAAGAGAAAGCACAGCATGTGCTGTGGAATAGCACCAAACAAATAAACAAATCCTCTGAAACTGCCAGGCACCCTTCGCAAGAAATACACAACACTCAAATACACACATCCACAAGAAAATATGAGAAAGAGATCATATGCATTCTAATCACTGAGGCTACTGAAAGGCTCACTTAATTGGTATAATCTCAAAGGGTTTCTCCTCCAGAGTGCCATGGACAGAATGATAACCTGTAGTATCAGTACTTCTTTACCTGTAGAGCAGTTTCTAATGAGCTGAAGAGCTGCGTCTAAGGGAAGCATCTTCCCTCCCGCCCCCAGTGGTTCTTGCTGTCTCACTGCCTCCCCTCCACTGTGCTAAACAACCACAGTTGCTCTCTATCAGTGAGAAAGAATAAGCTGTATTAGTTCGTTTCAACCAAGGCTTGCTGCTCCTCTCCCCTCCTCATAAGAAAGCTGCAAGAGCAACAGTCATCAGAGACAGAAGGCAGCAGCAGCCTGTAAAATAAGATCCCTGCCTCCTCTGACTTATACTCCACTCTCTGAGGAATTGAAGGTATATTCAAAGCAGAAAAGGCAGCTTCTGTTCAGGCATGCACCTGCTCTAGCAGAACCTCACCCTGAAGAAATGAATCCTGATTAAGTACAGTGCACAAATATCCTCAAAGAGAAAATAGTTACACATTTTCAGCACTGCATACAATGGATAATATCCACTTATCCACCCGTGAGGTCCCCGATTCTGTCACTGGCATTGTACAGCTCCAAGAAGAGCTGTGAGAAAATGGCCTTCACTGTTGTATGTGTGTAATTCCTCTTCTGGGAATGCTATCATTATTGCATTATGTAAAAAATACAATTGGATCTGTCATGAAAAAGACATAATTCTCTGTGACAAGAGCTAGCTCTTACTTTCATTCATTCATTAATAATTATAATATTTATTGAGAGACTTCCACATGCCAGAAGGCCAGAGTATATTACTGGTATTATTCAGCTCTGAGTAAAACACATACACCTACAAACATAAAATCATGCTAAAATGTCCTCCATTATCATATGTGTGTAATTCCTGTTATATGAATGGTATCATTATTCTATTATATTAAAAACAGAGATACCTGGGCCTGCCAAGATAAAGATATAATTCACTGTGAAAAGAGCTAAATCTTACTTTCATTTAATCATGCATTCAAAAATATTTATTGAGAAGCTTCACTCAGCCCAGAGTAGTATGCGGTCCTAGAGAATATAATATACAAGACAAAAAAGTCCCTACTTTCATGGAGCTAACAGAGCAGAAGGATAGTTAGAATTTAAACCCACAACTGCTCTTTATGGGAAAGAGTGCTTGGGGACAGGAGGTTAAGGGGACTATGGGAGCACCTTAGGACAGGAAAGATGAATCTGAAAAATAACCTCCCTGTGGACTTGATATCTGGTTCAATAGGCAAATGGGATAGTTTCCAACATGTATCAAAGTTCTTAGGTAAAAGAGAGAAATGACGTCTATGGAAAGAGAGAGAATGTAGACGTGGCTGGACTGAAAACATGGTCAGAAATGAGGCAGAACAGATCAGCAGGGCCAAATTTGAAAGCCTTTTATCCCATGATGTGGAGTTAGAATTTTATCGCAAGGGATAGTGGACTCAAGAAAATGTTCTATTCAGGTGAATGACAAGATCAGATTGGCATTTTACTCCTCTAGTTGTCGTTATAGAATAAATTTGATTAAGGTGACCCTAGAGTCAGAGATCAGGTGTGAAGAATCTTAACACACTTAGCACTAGTATATGAGGGTGGCTTGAGCTAACGTAGTTATGGCAAGGATGACAGAAATATCTGGGGAGGGAAGTGGACGGCAAAATCAACAGTGCATAGATAAATATGCACGCATAGTATACAGGAGAAGCAGAGTCATAGATGGCACCCACATAAATCGGAAAAGAATAACATGGTGGTACCAGCTGATGAGACAGTAGCAGAAGAGAAGATGGAGGTTTAGGGGACCAAGAAAGGTGGTGAGCTATGTGTTAAACTTGGTGAATGAAGTTGCCAGTAAGACATCTAAACAGAGATGTCCCAAAAGCAAGTTGTAATATGGGTCTGGAGTTCAGAACTGGGTCTAGGTTTGAGAGAAATCAGCACCATCAATGTGTGATATCACATACAGAGAGTATGTAAACAAAAGAACAAAATCACAAAGGACATGGATGATTTTAAGGGAAGAGATAACGAACTCTGAGAGCAAACTGAGAGGTGATGATGGAAGGGGAGGTATAGTTTTACAGAAGCTGAGAAAAGACTTTGTTTCAAAAAGGAAGAAATGATTTTTATTATCATTTGCTACTGTGAGACCAAGAAAAATAAGGACTGGTAGGTTCATCCTCAAAGATGTTCCAGAGAGAAATGGGTTAAGAAGTAAGCTGGAGATGGGAAAATGAGAGCAAGTTATTTTACCAAGTGTTGTATAGAGGAAGAGATATTTTTCTCAGACAAGAAACTGAAACTGATAGATAAACCTAGGCAAGAAGTAGACACTCTTCTAGACAAGGAATCTTTGAAAGTGTCAGTTCTCCATGGACCTTTTGCATTTCTGCATGTCATAAAAGTATAGACTTTCTGCTAACTTCTATAATACAGACTTTTTTCAAGGCTGTTTGTGTAGGAAACAGCCTTGAATAATAGAATAAGTATCTCTCTGTACAGCAAATGGTGGGCATGCTTACTGACCATTATAAGATATAAGTTCCCTAAGTTTGGGGTTTCTCTCCTATAACACAATACTCTGCGTAAGCAGTTGTCACCTGGCCCACTTCATATTTCCCTGTGGAAATTGGATCTTAAGGAACTGGAAAAAAAAAGTTACTGACACTCTGTCTGCTGCTTTACTGTGAGTAATAAAGCCCTTTGTGTCTGGCTGAGGACTCTCTTGTCTTCTGCCAATATCTATAAAACCATGGTAGGCTCACTTGTTAGCTTACAGGTATGGTGAAATCTCAGATACTTCACAATTCTTGACAGTGTGATTACTTGTACATTTGTTCTGGTTCTGCTCAGAACTTTGACTTTTCAGAATTTATGCTATCTAAAAAGTCAAAGTAAAATTGTTACTGTAAAGAGAAAGAACTTACCATTTTATGTTGTATTCTCCTAAATATATAGTATCGACTCCAATGCAAGCTAAAGAACAGCAGCATAAATTAGGAAAAAAACAAGACTGCATCCTGCACACCACTGACAAGCTTGCGAGACAATATTTCTTAGTTCTGCATTTAAGCACATCACTTAGAGTGCATATTTCCTGGTTATGTTCAGTCTGCACACATATACACAGCAATAACTGCGATTTTAACACCAAGTTACCTATATGACACAGATGTATGATTTTGGTAAAACATCACAGGGTGAATAATTTCTGAATGATGGCACTTCTTTGGAAATGCCTTATAATTCTCCAAAGAATGTTATCTAATCTAAAGATGGCTATTCTTTTTTAAAAAATTGAAGTATGATAAATTTCTCAGAAACCCAATAGAATCCAACTACATCCTGAGTTAAATACAACACTGACTGGGTGAATTAAGGTTGTCTTGAAGTCATTATGCTAGCTGGGAGCCTCAAGTTAAGGTGACTTGGTTAAAGTTACCTCAAGTTTTCTCTGAGTAAGTTAGAATCTCTCAATGCCTTTTAATAGATTGTGTTCCCTTATATAAGTGTAGGATCAAAGTTACAGAAAATAAGTCATGTTGACCTGCACTTCATTAAATGTTCAATAAACAAAAATTAATTGAAAGCAATATAAAGAACAAACATAGAAGGTGCATGTGTATACATTTAGCTCAACAGAATATAATAATAATAAAAAAGAATTGTCACTTTGAAGTCATAATGAATAGACAGATATTACTAGAGGAAACTAGAAAGATGAGATATTTGTGTTCTTTACTGTCTATTGAGACCATCATTATGCAGATTGCTCTCTATCAGATTGGACTCAATTTAGGCTTGATAGGAGTAGATGAGTAATTAACTAAATACTTCAGATTAGGTGTAGGGGGAGCATTTTTTAAATCATATTAAGCACTAGAACCTTTGCCAGATGCATTATGTCTTGAATTATAAGTAAATTTTCAAAGATATAGTTAATTAAAGGTAATGTCATCATCCTCTCCAGTGAAAAATCACAGTTCAAGAGCACACACACCTATGGAACACAGGATTTTCATTTTTTTTATTTTTGCAAAAGTTCTTTTTGGAATGCGGTAGTTAAATGCCACAAAATTTTACTCACTAGAGAATCTGAGCAGATCCTATAGGTACTGAGGGTATCACAATTATTACTAGATTATTACTAATGCCATCTGAACAGAAAACAGCATTTAACATATGTTTCCATAATAATTATTCCTTTTCACATCTTATACTTTCTGTTTGTTATTATAACTATGCTATCATGTCAATATGTGAAATGTTCCTAGGCAATCAAACAACGTCTTTCAAACGCTCACAGACCTTTCCAAACTCCCAGACAGTATCTTCCAGATAAATTGATCAGTATGGGAAATATATAATGATCACACTTAAGGCAGGTAAGTTGATAACTGATTCCAGAGATAAGACAAGTTATGAAGAGAGTAATAGCTATACTTGCAACTCTTTTAGAAAATTATCAGCTTCAGTCCACAGGATGCAGAGAAAAGGACAACCTAAAAAAATGACATCGACAAAAGCTCTCACCCCAGTTCACCCGTGACAGTCTCAAGTGGTTCAGTTACCTGGTACGTGTGTGCCAGGAAGTTAAAATCTCTGCCTCACTGCACTGAAGAGAAAGAGCACAGTGGTCAACACCTGCTTCAGCTGATCTCTATGCAGAGTCACAGCAAAGTATGAGGCCTGCTCAGTTCATTCTCTAAGTACCCGAGCATCCAATTTGTTTCTGCCCACCTTGCTCATCCAGTTTTATCATTTTTTCATCAGAAACCACTGTTTTGAGTAATGGGCAAATATAACTAACCTAGGACAAGCAATCAAAGAGCTTCTATGGTTTACCATTATCCATTCTAAAAGGTTCTGTTTGTGTGCAGGGATATGAGTTTGGGTGGTGTATGTGTTGGGGAAGAGGGGCAAGCTAAATCTATTTTCACAGGCATAGAAAGAAGTTTACGGGAAAGTGGACAATATACATGATGAAAAATGTTATCATCTTAAGCTGGGAGAACATCTTGGGTGAATCACTTAGCCTATTCTGATCACATCTTCATCCAAATATTGTTATATTTTTTCCATTACAATGTTTCACAGCTTGTAAAAGCAAAAAAAAAATTTTATCCTAGACTCTAAAATCCTTCTCTACTGTTTTAGAGGCACGCCCTCTTGTCCTGACTTCCAGAAAACCAGAGAAAAAATTAGTCAACATTACCCTTAAAATATATTTCTAAAGTTACTCATGTATCCAAGTTATCATCAAGGCAGAGATAAAGTATATTATAAGGTAAAAGAAACTGGAATTAAAGGTTAAAAATAATTAAATTTAAGTCAAAGCTCCAACAGTTACTAAGAAAACCCGGGGAAGTCACAGTTTAATTGAACCTTTGTTGTCTCAGCTGTTACTAAGAGATACTGAAATCTTCATTAGTTACTACAAAGAGATATGATTTCAAACAAGACAGTGGATGTGATAAAGCTTCTAAAGGCCTATAATACTTACAGTCTTTCAGCATAGAAATCAGTTCTATTCCAGACAAATAGGGATTTCTCATCTACATAATTGCTTTAAAAAATTTCTTCCTGACAAAACTGATTTTAAAATTATATCTAGAGGATATAACATAAAACTGGCAGCTCAGTAAAATAGCTAGAGAGCATAGGTAATGCTCAATAAGTTTATGTAAAGCCACTGTCCCAATGCAGATTATATAACATGCTCAATAAACAAAAATTATTGCTAATAATAGCATTAGAAGTGGTAATAACACTGCTACTCAATTATGCTTTGCTTTATTTACGGGAGAAAGAATTGGAACAACTGATTTATTGGGAACACTTAATATCTGACATCCTTTGGAACATCTTAACACCAAGAATTAAATATCTGTTTCCCCACTTTGTATGTGGAAAAATTGAGACTTGGGTAGATTTTATAACTTGCCAATGGCTCACAGTTCAAAGCAACTTATACTCAACTTCAGTGCTCCTCAGGTTCAACTAGAATCTGCTGTTTCTCAGAAGTTCAGTTAAGCCTCCTCCTCTCAGAAAATCATGGCTAGTGCTGAATAAATATGTGTACCAGAAGGCAATCCCTCTATTTCTACAGACCCTTCAGCCATTTACATAGGCTTTACAATTTTTAACTACCCTCTCAGAGGGATGAAAGAAAAATGTTAATTTTATTTGTTAAACAGAACTTAAATATTGTGATTTCTCTAGTAAATATGAAGAATTATGGTAATGCACACAATTAAAATTTATTCTGTTAAATAATTCCATCACTTTATTAAGTTGCTTCATTAAGGAGAACTCCATTTCCTGAGACGTTTTAGCATGTGTTTTGCCACAACCTCCTTGTCAATACTGTCCTACTAATTATATACCAAAACTGTCTCTCTCTAAATAACATAATTATTTTTTTAAAAAATAGAGGAAATTGTCTTCAGAGTGTAGCATATTGTGATCCTGCTTCTCTTTTTTTAAAAAAAATTATTTTTAATTTGACTTTGGACAAGAAAATAAACTATTTAGACTGCACAAAATTAGAGTGATAAATGTTTTTTTAATTTTTTTAATTTAAAGAGTAGTTGATTTACAATGCTTCATGTGTACAGCAAAGTGATTCAGTTACATATATATATTCTTTTTTAAATTCTTTTCTATTATAAGTTATTACAGGATATTGAATTGAGTTCCCTGTGCTATACAGAAGGTCCTTGTTAATCCCAAATCCCTAATTTATCCCTGCTGCTCTTTTAAATTTATAAAAATATTGAGATTGAAATACACATTTAAAGCTTTGAATATTATGTTAGGACTACTTTCAGCAAAGATAACTGACAAGGCTCCAGTAATTCTAATTACCCTTCTATCAGCTTTATGGAGAGCTGTACTTTATCTTCTGTATAAATGTTTCATATTTGTGATTAATATGATGTTATTTGTGTTTGTCCTTTATCCTTATTACTTACAAAGCTCCCATGATAATAGATTGTTGTCAAACTTTTTTTCACAATTACCCATTTTGTAAAAACCTTTTTACATTTTGCAAACTATACTTGGACCCACAAACTTTTAATACGTATTTTGACCAGATACTTACTATTGCAATTTCTGGATAAATTATATACTCCTAAGACTATTCAAATGTAGTCTCACTACAAAATAGCAATGGGGAATGCATTTATAGAAAACAATACATTAGCAAATTCAATTCAAAGCAATACTTTTGAGATCTAACCAAAAAAAATCTAATTATTTATACTGAGTCCATAAGAAACCTTGTAACAGATTTTAAAAGTTCTTCATTTCAACCCCAGCCTAGTTCTGTTGCTGTTGGTCCTGAACAGAAAATTCTATTATCCCATCCATCCTGGTGTGAGCTCAAAGCCATCCTAGGCTCTCCTGCTCAGCCATGTCACCAATATGCACTATTTCTTACCACTGGACCTGGTTTGATTTTGTTTTATTTTCCATTACAGACTACTTTGATCTGAGGTAGTCATTATTCTCCTTCTTTTAGCATTTGACCAGATTCACTTATAAACAAGAAAGCTCAGATTCAGATTACCCCAGTCCAGTCACAGAAGCATGGGCATCATGCATGCACTCAGGTCACATGGAATTATTGTCTCATATAGTGTGTGCACAGTGCTACAGCTAAAATTAAGACTGACTCATGTTCAGCGTTCCAGTGCCTAGGAAATCTGAGGTAAGCTACCATCACCTCTGGCCACCCACCTTGTTCAAAAGACAGACAGATTAAAATAAAGATAGACTTGCAAATTTTCATAGATAGGCATATAGACATTCTCATTCATACACTGACATGAGTCTCTTCTAGGATACCCAAAGAGGGAGGCAAAAAAGAGATAATATTTATGCAAAAAAAAAGTAATCTATCAGGATGAGACTATCCAGAGTTACCCAGAGGAGAAGTTGGCATACATATGAGGAATTCTTTTAAATTACCATGACACTGTGAAATTCTTTAATAATATTTTCCATGTTTTTTATATTACTGTTCACCTATCTGTCTTACTCCCAGAATTACCTGACTACCCAACCAAAGTGAGAAGAAGTCTCAGATTCTGCACATGGCTAGGTTTCCAGGAGTCACTTCTTACCAGCAGCTTTAGGATGTGAAGCAAATAGGAACTGAAATCTATTTAGTGAGAGTGGGCTTAAAGCAAAAAGGGAACATCCAAAGCACCATATCTGAAGATTGACATCAAGACTCAGAGCAAAGAGAGACCCAGGGGGAATAATCAGGCAACTTTTCCTGAGACACTGGTGCACCGGGGGAGGAACCCATTACAGAGCGTCACTGATGTTCCCACGGGGAGGAAAGCATCTGTTACGGACATTGATGCAGTTCAGACATTTTGTAGACTGCAAACTTTCAAATGTCAAGAATGCTATATGTCTGACTCATCTTTCAAAGACAGCTCAAATGTCACCTCCTCTGTGAAGGCTACTCTGACAGATCCCCACATCAGAATTAATTTCTCGCCTCTTAGTGTTCCCACAGCATTTTGTTTGTGCCACTGGAATGGCCCTTACTTTTCTTTTATGGCCAAATGTTTATTTTCTGCCTCCTCTAATGGAACTTTCTTGAAGTCTGGGTCCACATCTTATTCATATTTTTATCTACCCTGCCTGGTAAGATTGGCTTAGAAGACACAGTTAACAGATGCTTATTAGATTGTTTTGAGGTCCCTGTCATACACAAGGGCGTGCAAAGATTTAATTAGATTACAGTAGAAAAGACTAAATATATTAAAATAAACTGAATATATGAAATTTCTATCCTATATCCTGGGAGGAGTGTGATAGCAATAAAGAAAATAGGGGTCATCAAACAGACACAGATCAGCTATGGACAGAGGAGAAGTGAAGGAGCTGTGGAAAGCCCTGGACTGTATCTTAGGAAGGAAGTCAACATGGAAAATGTAAAATTGAAACCATCCAGTAGAGACTGTGATAATTCAACCTGTGGGAATATACTGTATTACCAAGGGAAAAATAATGAGTTGAATGCTAAGGACAAAACTTTAAATAGTGCCTATATTTATAGGGTGAGAGGAAGAAAATTTCCTGTACATGAGGCAAAGGAGAAACCTGAGAAGTGAGAAACAAAAATAGAATAATGCCCAATTAAGAAAGCCTAGAAAGGAGTTTTAAGAAACAAGAGCAAAGGGCCATAATGCAAAGGGGTGGATTTGGAACTCTGAAGCTGACAGGGAACAAAGTGCATTTGAGATACTAAGTTGAAAAGAGATACACAGAAGTGGAAAATGTCCACTTGAGAGAACAATTATCTTGAGAAAACTTAATGAATAGTGTAAAGAATATGCTTCCTAAACTTGCCTTCAAATGAGTTCAAAAGAACCTGAAATATAAAGGAATTTGTAACATTAAGAGAAAGCCAAGTTTCCATTAAAGGGAATCATATAGAAAGAACTGCTTAAGGGTGAAAGCCACTGTTAATATGATGAGATGGTCCACATGGTACAATATAAGAGATTATAGAAGAGCTTACAGAGAATGGCTATGGAGAAGGTAACAGAGTGATTTGTGTTGTTGCCACTGGAGATACATCAGTGTCCTAATTGCCCCAATTCTTTAACATTCTCTGTATCCATGCCAAGTCCCCCCCACTAAAGTGATGGAGTATATTTCACCACTCCTGACTTTGGTTTCACACATGTGACTTACCTGGACCACAGGAATGTTAGCAAGTGTAATGAAACCAGAGGCTTGAGAATCATTCAAGCAGTTGAGATAGCTCTCTTACTCTTCTGGCATCTCCATGAGAAGACCAATTTCAGTCAAGTCCTCTGATTCCTGGGTAGAGAAGAAAACATGGAACAGAATCAATGTTTGGAACAGAAAGAAAACATGGAACAGAAACAAATGCTTGAGGAGATCCATCCAAGAGCAGCAGAGACACTCAGCCAAGCCCAACCTAAGTTAGCTGACTTCCAGCCAACTGAGAGCTATATGAGCTAAACAAAGCCGATGGTTGCCTATTAGTAATGTTTTGTTTATCTTTGTAACCATATTATAGCAATAGCAGATTGATTCAGAAGATAATAAAGATAATAGCCAATATTTATTGAGCAACACTGTGTCAAGAACTGTGTGTCAGGAGCCATTTTATTACATGGATAATCTCAACACACCCTAAAAACCACTCTATAAAATAGAGATTGTTTCATGACTGTTTAAAAATTATAAACTAAATTCAGAGTTCATACTGCTATCAAGTGGTGAGATCAAGATCCAAATTCAGGCATTCTACCTCCACAAACCATGGTTTTTAACCATCATACTTTGCTGAAAATATTAGAATGCTGTAGAAAATATCATTATATAATTATTAATTATTGTATTAAAATAATATTAAACTATTCGGTGGTATTTCCAAAAAAATAGAACCCACATAAGTATCACTAACTAAATGTGAAATAGATTATTGATTTTATTTTCCCTGGCAAGTACCCTATAACATTTAGTGCAAGGCTTTCCATCAAAGGCTGGATTGGAGAAAATGACTTAGATTCAAGGTTGGTGCTGGAGGTCATATTTCCTACCCTAACATGGCATGCGCATGCTTCAGTTTGTCTGTACACTGAAGGATGACTTGGTTTACAGAGCAGAATCAGTACTCATCTATTCAACCAAAAACAGAAAAGATGGCAAGCCTGACTTACTTGTTCTATCAAATTGGAAACAGAGACAGGAGAATGAACAGTCCATCTCCAGCACTGTGAATGTAGTAGATGATGTGCTATGCTGCCAGAACCCTCCTTTCAGAAGCAAAACACTCACTCTTATCAGTGTCAGGAGTGTCTGTGGCACACAGTTCACAGTGGAGTCTCTCTCTGGGGATTGCTCTCAGCCAAAGAGAGCAATTTTATTCAAGTTTGTGCCTTCTCCCCAGCAGTTGAGTCCAGTGACTGGCTGATACATAGGTACAAAGGCCTGGAAACCTTGCTTTGATTTCAAGTAACTGAAGATTTGTCTAGTTCTTGCTAGAGTCATGGGATCAAATGGAGCTTCTGTGACCACTACATCATAGTTTCACATCTTCCTCTGCCAATCCTGCTTCCCAATATATCTCCTGTCAATCTCCCAGGAATTTGACACTAGAATGCACTATCACATGGAGAAAAGAAATTTAATGTGTCTTCCATTTCTGTGTGTAGAAAGTGAAAGAGGAAGGGAGAAGTATGGAATTCATTCTTTAAGTCATAACATCTTCCTACTAATAAACATGCCTCAACAAATACCATGTTATCTCCAGATTAGCAACTTTCTCCCCAAAGGAGAAATGACTAACAGAGGAGATATAATCATCTTAATAATACCCAAAAAGTGTAGAGAAGATGCTTGCATAAAGTTCTAATCCTTCCTTGCACAAAAGTAAAAACAGATAGTGAAGGGAAAGTTTCCTTCTATAAAAAAAATTTACAGTATTGAATTTAAGATGTATGTGTCTGCATTTGCTTGAAAGTAGAATGTAATACCAAGAGAGCCATTAAGGGTTTTGTAGCAAATCATTTTTTCAAGCATTGAAAACTAAAATAATTTCCATGATATAAAAAGATGATTAAATCAAAGAAAGCAGGAAGGTACATTAGTTAGCTATTAAAAATCAGGATACAGCAAGTCCCTAATTCATAAGAGAATACGTTTCCAAAAGTATAATTGTAAGGTCAATGTTTAAAATTGAAAATACATTCTCTGTGGAAATAGCTTCCCAAGGCATCTCACTAAAACCATTTTAAACTCATAATATAGAAAGGGTATGTTACTGACCCAAGTGTTAAAGAACCCAAGTACCAGATGAAACTATGTTTCATATAAGGAATTATATTCAATGATTTCAGTTTGGGATACCAGGCATATACCTTGTTTCCATGGTCTTGGAGCAGGATGCCTCCATCATCTCAATGTCTGCCTTGGAAGGAGACCTACAAAGCTACACCTATAGGCATGGCATTCAACAAAGTATCAGGTTGGACGCCAGATTTCTTGGGTTAGGGTCAGGTCAGGTATATATACAGTACAATTCCTTGGGGAAGATAAATAATTCTCAGTCACGTCTTTTAGTCTGGCAAATTAAAAAAAAAAGAAATGACTTTTCTGTTTCATATTCCATTGTTACTTACTATTGCTTCTTCCTAGAGTTCATATCATCTCAGTAAACATTCACTGAGAACCTGTAAAGGAAAAAAAACATCCTGTGATAAATTCTGTTTTTATTTCTCTTTCTTCTCTTTTTTCCAACCATTGATACACAAAATGGATATCATATTCCCATTTTGCTTGCATTTTCATATCCTTAAAGAAGTACATAACACTTCTGAGGTTTTCTGTAAGAGTTATCTATTATGAGTAAGAGGAAATACATAAGGGGTAAAATTGTAAGTGTGACTAATGTAATATCTGGGATTTGTTTTATCGAACACCTATCAAGGAAATTTTATGGACTAAGACTGTGAACTAGGTTACAGCGGGGAATGAGATATAATGCTTTGAAGAACTTAACAGTTTAAGAGGACACACAAGTAACAGGAAAATTACAAAGTAGTCTGATAGTGCTATGACTGGAAATGCTACTGTGGAAAGTTTCTCCCTCACTCCCATTGTATCCTTCCAGGTAGAGGAACTCAGCCAAACATTCTGGCCTCTCTCTGTCCCTATGCTCCTTTGCTTCAGGAGATGGGAGTGACTTAACCTAATTGAGAAATTTGTGAATAGCCTGGATGTGTTCAGCTCAAATTTATTTTTTTCCCTCTTGAAAAAGACCCAGGTTTCCTCTGCTCTTCTATCCTTTAAGATCGCTCACAGGGTAGATACCCTGGTGTAGAGTCACCTGTGATTGGGTGACTACATCTGGCTAATTATGGGATTCAGTTAGCAGGTCCATTTGGCTCTTACCCTAAGCTATATCCTCCAATTTAATATTTATCAGGTGAACGGCTTTATCCTCTATATTGGTTCTCTTATTTTCTACTTCAGGCAGTAAAGTTGGGTAGTGTTTATAATTTTGCCTTGAATTTCCTAACAGGGTAAATATTCTGGGCCAAGGGAACTTACTGGGGGAAATACCTTAAACCAATGTTGCACGTTCCAGAAGGCTTTCTTTCTGAAGGAAGGGATACTAAAATGAAACCTGAGATTATTATCAGGTCATACAGGTGAATAGCTAAGGAAAGATATTCCAAAGAGATGGAATGCCATATGCAAAGGTCATAGAAGAAAAAGAAATGTGATAAAAATGATGCAGGTATTAGTTTACTCAGAATTTTCATTTAACCAATGACTCCTAATTTTTTATTGACTGTTTTCAAAGTAACTTTATTCCTATCTTTTCTTTTCTCTGCCCCCACAGTATCTTATGCTGACCCTGACTTTTAATCATTCTTCCCTTAAAGGAGTATCTGTATTATAGTTTCAGCTTTAATGCTTAAAATTATTCTGTTCTCAGATATTATAATTCTGATGGATTATTCTCTTTCCTCTTATTGCTATTTATTGGTTTCATTAAAAAAAATAGATTTTCTTTAAACACTTGCAAACTGATTGCAATAGACTACTAAATGCCAGTTCCCCAAATAGCACCAATACAATCTGTTGATAAGACAGATTTGAGTTTGTTATTTACTGAGGCAGAGAAAACACTACCTCTGCAGTTGCTGTGGCTTATCTCAGAGGAAAGAAGGCAAGGTTAGAATTTACTGAGAATTGAAATTTTGATTTAACGGAGTTCTAGCAGGGTGGGTTTGCTTAGGACAAGGTTAGGATCATAATACACTAAGCCAGGAACAGTGAAAACAGCAAGACTAGGATTTTGAGTCCAGTGGTTCAGAAAACATTAGGGTCCAAACTGTCTGTTAGTGTTTTCCTTTGAAGACTTGATAGGCCTTTCTGAAAGTTTCAGTAGTGAAAATTCAAGCCACTTACCTGAGCAAGAAACTCCAGGAAAAGGTTAGGACATGTTAATGAAGACAGTGGTATAGCAAAATAATGTTAATATAGACAATAGGTATAGTTTTCCATGGCTGAAAAAAATGATTAATAATCATCTTCTACAACAACTAAGTGGTTATTATTTTTCCCAGTAGTGTTTACAGTTAAATCACATTTCAGTATATTTTAGGCGAGGTTTTGGTAGACAGCCTGGCCTTTCTAGCATTCCTAAAGCCATCCGCACTTTAGCTATGTTTGATATTTGTGTTCCTTCAATTCACTCTTTAACATAACCTTATAAACAAAGTGAAGTAATAAGAAACCTACTCATGAAATGGACCTTTTTATAATTGTACTCCTTGGAACACTTTCAAATCTATATATGGTAAATAATAATAATGATATTTTTGAAAATAATAATAGCAATAATGAGGACTGGTATTTATTGAATATCTACTATACTTCAAACAGCATAGAAAGTGCTTGGCATTAATTATCACGTTTAATTCTCGCAACAGTCTCATAAAGTGTATAATATTAGTATCTCCATTTCATAGGAAACTAGGGTTCAGAAAAATTAAATAATTTGATACAGCTAGTAAGTAGCTGAACCAGAATTTTAACTGCAGGAATTTTATCAGATTCCAGAAATTGTGAGAACTTTGAGGTCAAATGTTACATCTCATGTATTTCTATATCCTAGGAAGTATAATAATAGCATCTATTGGGAATTTAACACATATTTTTGAAGTGAGTGCTATTTTTGAAGAAATAATCAACAATAATATAATACAAAAAAAATATTGGTTAAAATGGTGCAAATATAAAAATACTTATTTTTCATACTACATGCTATTAGAAGTTTCAAAAAGAGTTTGACATGTCCCTGACGTATCAGGTTACACTGGCCAAAATAGTTTGTGCATAAAATGATGTATTATATCCATGTTATAACAAAATGTGGCAATATGTGTTTTTCTCATATAATAGAAACAAAACCAATGAAACATATTGAGACATAGTTTCTCTTACCTCAAGGCAAAATACTTCGATTCTCTCTGATTTAAAGGTTCTTTTGTGCTCAGAGCTTCTCATGCTACGTCAAGATTATACCCTTTTCCTTCAGAGATTATGGAGAATGAATAATTTATCAAATAAGCTGAAATATCCAGCCAGATATGCAAAGCTCATAGAAAAGTAAAATGACAGCCACCTACACAAAATACAAGGTGAAACAGCCCCCAGCCTAGGATGGGCCCCAAGACACATTACACCCACACTATCTCTTAGCAAATATCAAGCAACATGGAACTAATAGACTTGTCAGGAAAAACAAACATCCCAACAGACAAAAAGAGTCACTTTATTAATAACTGTCATACTGTGACATCCATAAGTTTTACCCTGAGGCCTTACTAAGCTAATCACAGTCTTCATCCAATTATTTGCTGCCTTAAGAGTGGTAGATCATACTGGGTGGTTACAAGGAATTATTTGCATATTGCATATCCTTGCCAAGTGAAAATAAAAGGAAGTTGGATTGTTGTTATCTCTTATCAATGATTTTAACTATCTTTTCTCTTCCCATCATGCTGAATAGAGTGTGGGCTGCACTGTGGCATTGATTTTGTGCACTGTTACACTGATATTATAGTCTGCCTGTTGTCATCATTTTACAACTAAGATACTGAAGAAAGACTGATGGGAAATAATAGTAATTTAAGACATTACTGTTTATCCTTATTAATTTTCCCATGGCATTCTCTTTCTATCTTTGGCAAATTTGACAAATTGAAGAAGGGCAGAGGCAGTGAACTTCAATCTTTGAAAGCCTTTACAGAAGGGAACCAGCCTCAAGAAGCCTGATAATGACAAGCAATAAAACAACAGCATATTGATCCAAAAGCTTCAGGGTGCTAGCTCTAGAAAAGGCAAGAGACACAAATCTCAAGGGCTCTCATCCATAGCAAGGTGACTGAATTATTCATTTTGTTGTTTTAACAAATCTACATTAAAAACTTATTAGATGCCAAAGTATAATGATAAACAAAGTAATAATAAACAAACAAACAAATAGCCAATATCCCTAAGTTATGGAGCTTAGAGTTCAAGGAGGGTGATCAGGCAGCAATCAAACTCAGATAAATGTAAGTGGAGAGCTGTGATTGGAGGGAAAGCTTCATGGTAATAGGAAATATCAAATGAGGTGAGTGACAGTGTCAGGCAGTCAGGGACTGCTAGTTTCAGGAAATGATGATTAAACTGAGATTTGAGGGAAGAGTAGGAGTTAACTAAATAGTGCTGTTTATAGGTATGTGGTGTAGAATCACTCGAAGCACAGGGAAGAGCAATCGGAAAGGTTCTCTGTTAAAGGAACAGGGGACATCCAAAGAATTGACAGGAAAGAAGGCTGTATGGCTGGTGCACAGAGAACAGGGAGGGATATGGGACAGGATGCTGCTGAGGGGGTGGATAGAGGCCAGCCCTCATATTGCCTTGTAGCTCCAGGATATTATTTTTTATCCCAAGAACAATGGAAAGCCACAGGGGTGTTCTGAGGTAGAGGGAGGGTGCACACCAGGTGTGATCCAACAGCATTTTGAAAGCATCTCTGCTGCAGTGTGAAGAATGCCTTGTCACAGGCATGAGTGAGTGCAGAGAGAACACTTAGGAGGCCATTTTAGTCCTTGAGTGATGAGATGACTGCCTCAGGTTAGAGTGATAGCAGACGAGACAAGCAGAAGTGAACAGATTTAAGCTATTTATATACATAGCTTATACATATGATGGTGATCTAAGGGCAGTGTATAGACTGGTTGTGGAAGAAAAAGCAGTAGGGTTGATCAGTAGATTTCAAGGTTTCATTAATCAATCAGCAGGAATATTAACTGAGAGAATGAGATTTGGAACACTGGAGAGGAGTAGACTGGATTTTGGTTGGTTAAATGGAGGGTTTGACATGCCTGTAAGTCATCCAGGAGGGGACTCTGGAAAGGCAACTAGTTATGTGAGTCTCTAGCTCAAAGCTGAGGAGATCAGGGATGGCAGTCTACATTTGGCAGTTATCTGTGCACAAACAGGTATTTGGAGAATCTTTTGTGTTTTGTGTTCTAGCTGATGATCAGTAGGTAGGGTTCCTCTCCATAATTTTGGTTTCTAATAAACAATTTATAAACCTAGTATTTATCATTCAAGTATGCTTACTTAATTTAACTTTATTTTTAAATTAATTCTTGATTTCTCCAATGCACTCTAAACATCTTTATGTGAGCCAGGTGAGAAGGCACCTGCAACACAATCGTGAAGGCTAGGAAGCCCGGTGGGCCAGAGCAGACGTCAGGACCCAAGAGGATTAAGGAGGGTGTATACTGCAATGGTTGCTGGTAGTAGTTGCCCTGAGCCAGATGTCAGAGCCCAGCATGGTGAAGAGGAGATTCACACAGGACACAGCCCTGGCGTGGAATGTCGGACCCCAAGAGAGATGAAAAGGACATCCGCAAGTGGGGGACAGAGTGGCCCTCTGCAGGATTTTGGACTCCAAGGAGCGTAAGGAAGGCTTCACCACAGACATAGTGAAGACAGTCCAGAACATTGTTTCAGAGTCAAAGGAATGAAGTGGTTATGCATACTAGGGGAGGGGCTCAATGTAGCCCATGACAGCACATGAGGGCTCCTGAAAGGATGGCTAAATGTCAGGGTTATTGCAGAAAGGGTACAAGACGAATATGGAACAAATTATTCTTTCTGAAAATAAGAAAGTGCTCAATAATGGGAAATGTCGAAAGAACAACAGCAACAAAAATCTTCAAGAACCAAATCTGGGAAATTTTGAGTATCAAAAGAAATAATCACAGTAATGAATTCTAACTCGTGGAACAAAATAGGAATCTTATAGTACATACTAATAGAAATAAATTCATTAATAAATTAAATATTGAGTGAACAATGGATTTTATACATAGTCTCAAGTATCTCCCCTTGAAATGCTTTTTAATTACTGAGGGGAAAAAAAATCTGGCAGAACCACCTTTATCTAGCTAGCAACATTAGCATCTCCAGCAATGAAACAAATCATGTACTATGTGATAGGACACAGCAATATTTCTGTGATATTCCTGCCAAAGATGCATAACCTGTTGACGTGAATCATGAGAAAGCATCAGAGAATCCCAAACGGAGGGTCATTATACAAAATGACTGGTGTGAAATCTTCAAGTGTCAATGTCATAAAAATAAGGAAAAGATAAGGAACTGCTCCAGATTGAGGAGAATAAGATAGCGTGGCAACTAAATTACTAAATACAATACCTGAACTAGAACTTGCTCTTTTTGTTATAAAGACTATCACTGATACAAGTGGTAAACAGTGACTGGGACCTGAGGGTCAGATGATAGTAATATGTCATTGCTAATTTCTGACTTGCTGATTTGCTGGTTGTATTGGGGCAATGTAGGAGAATGTCCTTGTTTTTAGAAAATAAGCTCTAGCCTATTCAGGATGATGGGGAACCATATCAGCGACTAATTTTTAAATGGCTCAGGAAAATAATGTTATTTGTACAATACACTTAGCAATACATTTAATATCTAAGTTTGAGACTGTGTTTCTTAAAGAGTATCAAATCATCTGGATTTATATGTAACCAGCTATGAAAAGTAGATTTCTGTTTGAGAAAGAGAGCAGAAAACATAATAAAACATTATCTAAATGAAGTAACTATTACACTTCCATATTTTTTTAGCCTGACTTTTCATCAACAATGCTTCTGAACTCATTTTTAGAACATAGGAAATCTGACATAGGAAGATGATGAAGAGTATGAGCAGTCAAGACACAGGTACGTAACCCAAAGGCAGTGAGAAATGATGCACCTGATTTCCATTCTTATGGTCTCAAGCATTTTGGGTATTAGTTAAATCTGGCTCCTAATACTGAAAATCACTATTATCATATTACAGAAATTTCTACCCACCTAACATTACCACTTCTTTCTGAGAGTGCCTTTGGAAGAGCAGACAATCCAAGACGTGAATAAAGTGCTTACCAATTTGAGATGCTTTCAAGTTAGAATGAACCCCTGAATGAATCATTAGGCTTTAGCAACTTGAAAGCCCTTGATCTTCAATATAGCATCTTAAGAATGTGATGTGCCATTTATTTTTCTTTTACCCAAGTTTTACTATTGGATATCTGATTACCTAAAAAGATAGGATGGAAATAATTTAAGATGCATCTCTCCTCTCATCTGTACTTATTGCTTGACTTCTATCACGACTCTAAAGTAAACTATAAATCCAAAAATGTTAAGATCCTGAAGCCTAAAGACATAATAATGCTTTTGTTGGAGCTTAATGTGCCACCAAAGTAGAACTCTATCACTGGAATAAAATGGGGCATTGAACTAGCTGACTGCCTTCTAGAGATGTTATTCTAACTTCTCACATCATGATCCTAACAGATCACTTCATTCTACTGCAGAAAAGGGATGCGTGGAGTGAGGAAATATGGGAGGAAGGGGAACTTAGATAAAATCTCTTTGAAATGAAAGCCATTTATGCAATTAATAAATGTAAAGTACATGTTACATGGCAAAGATATTATTATTATTATTATTATTATTATTATTATTATTATTATTATTATTATTAGTCTAGCTATGGCCTTTTGATATTACAGATTGCACTAAAATAACAGACATATGAACTTTTTCTGAAATTAAATAATAAATAGGACATGCAGAATAAGGAGAAGGACGATGTGTAAATGGTGCTTCTTCAGCCGCATTCATGTTATCACAATTAATGATATCATTAATAGTCATCTGCTCCTCGTGAGAAAAACTAAATCACTTGAATTGTGCCTCTCATCTCACCTCTATCCCTCACACCATTGCTTTGGATGTCCATTCGTCCACACAAACACATACACTCTGCTTCCATGTGGCATCTTATTTTTTATAGGTTTTTTCTTAAGAGCTACTCCTCCCAAAAAGAGTAGTAAAATCACATTTTCTTCTCTTCAGCTTGAATTCTATCAGTGCCCTCCATCTCTGAAGACCTGGGAGGAGTTTGGGTACCACTTCCAGTTGAGGCTATGTTTCATGGATTCCTCCTGGATTTAACTCTTGAGGAAGTTATGAAATCTTGAATCCCATTAATTTCCTGAGGTCCACTATGTCCACTAAAGTCCACTAATGCTACTGTTACTTCCTCCATTAGGTACTCTGTATCCTTATGATAACACCTGGCTTTTCCAGCAGTGAAATTGTGTTAGAAGCTCTTGAAATGTCAAAAAGAAAAAGAAAAAGAAAAAGAAATACAAAGAAAGAGAAAGAGAAAGAAAAAGAAAAACTAACAATAACAGAAAAAACTGTTGCAGCTTCTACCAAAGAAGAGGTAATCTCTTTGTCCCTCTGTCTCTCTCTCCCTCCTCTCACTTTTATGTTACTATATCACTCAGCTCTCATTAAATGTCTGCCATGTTCTTCAAATACCAATCAGAATGTTTTAATAAGATAACCTTTTGTAGCCTTTTCAAATTGAATTGACCAGCCTCAGTCTACCTAGGACTCAAATATAAGACAACAGGGGCCCTATTGTGCTCAATCTGAGTGCTATTATCCTGTTATTATAACTGCCCCTCTTTTTCGAATACTCGACTTTGTAACTGGAGCAGCTGTCATGTGTTGAAATCTGACCCTTTCTTCCCCTAGGATGACTTTTTTTTCCAAGAAGTCTCCTTTTTGGCCAGCTCATGCATTCTTCTACTCAAACTCACAAATGTATTAGTCCTAAGGGAGCAAAATTACTCTGAAACTGGCAATTTCTTCCTTATCATGCACAAATGTATAAAAGATTGTTATTCTTGTTTCCTCCATGGTAACACATTCCTGTCTTAATCTATGTTTGACACTAAGTTGAGAGAAGGGAAGAAGTTAGACAAGGTGACAAAGAGAATAGCTGTAATAAAACACAACAAAAGAAAATTATGCTAATAAATTAACCCACCACTAATGTGAGTAAATTCTTCCTGTGACCCTTTTTCAACTACTCTAAAACCACGCAGTTAAATTAGCAGATTTTTGTTGAATGCTGTGGTCATTTCATGTCTCCAGTCACAATAGCATGACATTTCATTGTGAAAATTCACTCATTCATTCACCACTTTATTCATTTCATGTCTTCCGTGTGCTTATTGTGCTTCAGACAAATTTGTATGTAAATAATTGCACTATAGTGGGCTAAGGGCATGTTAGCAGTTTGGACCAGGACCAAGGGCAGCAGAAAGGAGAATACCATCAATTCTGCTTGGTTGAATACTTGAAAGCTTAGAGCAGAAAGCAAATGAGATTTGGTCTTGCAGGATGGAAGTCTTAGGGTCTTTCAAGGGAACAATTAGGAAGAACATTACAGGTAGAATAAGTTTGTGCAAGGAATGAAATAATGACACTTGTTCAGGGAACTGTAAATAGTTCTATGTACTTGAAGAGTCCCAGAAGCCACAGATTTTGGCATCAGAAAAGCTGGATTTGAACTTAGCTCTGACATTTACTATCTGTGTAACTTAGATCAAGTCATTTAAAGTTTCAACGCTTCAGTTTTACTAATTTGAAAAATGAGAATAATGGTGTTCACCACTGAGTTTTTATTTTAAGGATGGAAAAACAAATGGCCAAGTCCTGCACAGTTTCTGGCCCTGGGAAATACCCTGTAATTACAAAGAGTTGTTACAGTTGGTATTGTCATCATGAGAGTTGTTGCTGTTAGGATAGGGGAAAGAGGAGACAAAGTTGAAGAGGCGGGCAAGGACCAAGTCATAGAGGATTGTGGATGTTCTGCTAAGAAATCTGTTCAACATATTTCTAAATGTTAATTTCACTGACAATAATGTTTTTCAAAATTGTATGAAATCCATCCTTAAACCTTGCCATCCTTTATCTGCCCATTACCCTTCCAATTATCAATCTTTATCAATATTTAGTACCTTTACTGATCCTTTCTTTGTCACACATTCTTTCAATTGTCATTTTTCTTTTATGTTTGTATATTTTAAGTATTTTTCAAAGATGACCAAATTAATTTCCATTTGCATCTTCATTTGTCTTCGTTCCTGTGAAAGAGAAATTAAACTTTTAACTTGACACTTTTATCATTAAATCTCCCAAACTTCTTTTCTCCATCTTAATTTTCTCATTAAACTCACTTGCTTAAATGATTAACAGTAAAGAAAAGGAAAATAATAATCTTTTATCCACATGCTTTAATGGAGCTACAAGACTGACATAACAATATTAATTACAGAATATAAATAGAGTTTTCATTATATGTTGTCAAAAACTTGTTTTTTTTTTAATCTATCATATAATTTACAAATATAGACAGATCATTGGGTTCAGATTTGCTGGTCTGAACTAAAAAGAAGCTATGTATGGAAGCTATCAGGATGATATTTATGCATGAAAATGAATTTGAATCTGAATAGCATCCTCTAAAAATATGGTTTTTTGCTATATTTCAAAGTAGTCATTTCCATAACTCTCACCAATGATATATTTACATTGCCAGATCCCTTCTATTGAACTAACAAAAACTGAAAAATTCATCAGACATAAAGGTATTTGAAGAAAAAATATAATCTAAAGTTGTTACACTTTGCAAGCTAGATATGCCAGACTCCCACCTTCAAATTTTTCACATAGTAAAATCATTACAAATGCATTTTTTGAAAAAAAATCTCATAGAAATAGAGATCAGATTTGTGGTTAAGGGAGGCAGGAGGTTGGGGAGGCAGCAGAACTGGAGGAAGGTGGCCAAAAGTTACAAACTTTCAGTTATAAGAATGAGTACAAGGGACATAATGTACAACATGATGGCTATAGCTAACATGGCTGTATGATATATAAGAAAGATGTTAAGAGAGTAAACATTAAGAGTTCCCATCACAAGGGTTTTTTCCCTTTCTTTTTGTGTATGTATATGAGATGATGGACACTAACTAAACTTATTGCAGCAATCATTTCACGATACATGTAAGACAAATCATTACGCTGCACACCGTAAACTTACACAGTGATGTATGTCAGCTGTATCGCAATAGAACTGGAAAAAAATTTTTTGAAGAGTATTTTTTCTTGAAATTAAGAAAAATGAAACTTTAAATATGAAGGCATTTATAAAGTAGGGCATTTCTAATAGCTTTATGAAGATCTACTTCATAAAATTTTCTTATTGAACCTGTACAATTCAATAGTGCAACCACCACCAAAATCTAAGTTTGGAACGTTTTCATCACCCCATTATCCTATATGCATTGCAGTCACTCCCCATTCCTGCCCCAACTCTAAGCATTACATCTATTTTTTGTTTCCATGAATTTGCCTAATCTGGGCATTTCATATAAATAGAATCTTACAATATTTTTTGAATAACTTTTATCACTTAGCATAATGTTTTCAAAGTTCATTCATTGTGTAGCATGTATTACTAATATTTTTGCTGAATAATATTCTTTTGTATAAATATAACACAGCTTGTTTGATGGACATTTAGGTTGTTTCCATACCTTGCTTATTATGAATAATACCACTAATAACACTAAAGTACAATTTTGTGTGGATATATGTTTTATTTCACTTGGGATGTACCTAAGAGAGGAATTACTGGGCATATGATTAACTCTATTCTTAATCTTTCAAGAAACTGCCCAGCCATTTCCCAAAGTGACTGTACCATTTTGCATTCCACCAGCAATGTGTAAGGATTCCAATTTCTTCACCCACTTGCTGTGGTCTTTTTGATTATAGCTATCCCATGGGTATGAAATGATATCTCATTGTGGTTCCAATATAAATTTCTGTAATGATTAATGATGATGACACACATTTATGTGCTTATTGGGCATTTGTGTATCTTTTTGGAGAAATGTCTATCAGGTCCTTGGTGCATTTTTTTAATTGGGCTGTCTTGTTATTTAGTTGTAAGAGTTATTTATATATTCTGAACACCAGTTATTTATCAGATACATTATTTACAAATATTTTCTCTTATTTTGCAGATTGTATATTTACTTTTTTGAAGGTATAATTCGCAGCACAAAATTTATTCATTTTGATGTAGTCCAATTTATCTATATTTTTTCCTTTGCTGCTTTGTACCCTTGGTTTCATATCTAAGAAATCGTTGTCTAATCTTGGGTCACAAAAATTACTCCTATGTTTTCTTCCAGGACTTTAATAGATTAGCTCTTACATTAGGTTAATTATTTACCCTAAGTATTTTTTTGTTTTGTTGGTATGGTGTAAGGAAGGGCTCTGGCTTCATTTTTTGCATGTTGGTATCCACTTATCCCAGCACCATTTGTTGTAAAGACTTTATTCTTCATTGTGTTGTGTCTGCAGTCTTGTCAAAAATCAACTGACCATTAATGTAAAGGTAAGTTTCTGGACTCTCACTTCTAGTCCGCTGATCTATATGTCTATCTTTATTCCATTATCACAGGACTGTGTTAATTACTGTAGCTTTGCAGTAAGTTTTGAAATCATAAATTTGGGGGTACTTCAGTTTTGGGTTTTTTTCCCTCAAGATTATTAGGGCTATTTTGGGTCCCTTGGATTTCCACATGAATTCTGGGATCAGCTTTTCAATTTCTGCAAAAAAAAAAAAAAAAAAAAAAAAAAAGAAAGAAAGGTAGCTGGTATTTTGATAGATATGCTGCTTAATCTCTAAAACAATTTGGAGATTGACATGTTAACCATATTTTCTGATCCATGAACACGCGATGTAAGTTTATTTAAAATGTCTTTGATTTCTTTCAACAACATAGTATTTTTCAGCCAGCCATGTGCTCCTATTGTTAAATTTAGTCCAAATATTCTGCTACTTTTCAGGTTTATTGTAAATAAAATTATATTCTTTCTTAAATATATTTTTATGAAGTATAGTCTGTTTACAATGTTGTGTCAATTTTTGGTGTACAGCACAATATTTCAGTCATTTAGGAACACACATATATTTGTTTTCATATTCTTTTTAACCATAAGTTACAAGATATTGAATATAGTTCCCTGTGCTATACAGTATCAATTTGTTGTTTATCTATTTATATATAGTGGTTAGTATCTGCAAATCTATTTTAATTATATTTTCATATTGTTCATTACTAGTGAAATATGATTGTTGTATATTCTTGTATTCTGCAACATGCTGAACTCACTTATAAGTTCTAATGGGTTTTAGTGAATTTCTTATGATTTTCTATGTACAAGATTTTGTCATCTGTGAAAGGAGATAATTTTAGTTCTTCCTTTACTACCTGAATGCCTTTCATTTCTGTTTCTTATCTAATTTTCCTAACTAGAACCTCCAGTTCAATGTTGAGTAAAAGTGGCTAGAAAAGACATCTTTATCTTGTACCTGATCTTGGGAAGAAAACATCCAGTCTTTTACCATTAAGAATAATGTCAACTGTGGGGTTTCAAACGTACGATTTATCATATTGAGGAAATTCCCTACCGTTTCTAGTTTGTTGAGTATTTTGTCACATAAAAAAATGTTGGATTTTGTCAAATGAGTGTTCTACATGCATTGAGATGATCATATGATTTTTGTTCCTTTTTTCTATTAATATGATGTATTACATTGATTGTCAGATATTAAACTTGTCTTGTATTTAACCTCCTGCTTATGGTGTATTATTTTGATATGTTTTCATATTACTTTTGCTAGTATTTTTTTGAATATTTTTGTGTATTTGGGGAGCAAAATTTGCCATCCCAAAATATGTCTCTTTGGCATAAGGATTAACTTAGGCTAATTATTTTTAAGACTCAAGAAGTTTTTTCTTGTTACTTTCCCTTTAACTTTCTAAAAGAATTTAGATAAAGAGCTTGTTCCTGGAATAGAGCTTAGCACCAGAAATATCTGTGAAGAATATGGGCTAAGTGAGGGAGACAGGGAGGAATCACCTTCTACTGTGTGTCCCATTATTATTTTGTGGACCAGCAAACATTTTTCTACCAAATATTTGCTTTTCCACCTCCATGATAATTGCTTTCTTCTCCTTTGAAGTCTCAAATCACTATCTCCAACATTTTCTTTTGTCTTTAGCTAAAGATATATTTAAGGTGAGGGCTTTGGCCATTTGGGCAAGTTACTTAGTTTTCTTGACTCTCTCTCGTGAATACACATTATTAAACTTTTGTTTTATTTTCTCCTGTTAATCTGACTCATGCCTATTTAATACTCAGACAAGTCAGAAGAACCTGAAAGAGTAGAGGAAAATTAATTTCCCCCTGACAGTGTCTATGCTCATAAGGGATATTGATCTCTACTTTTCTTGTGATGACTTTTCTTGGTTTTAGTATCAGGATATTACTGACCTCATAAAATGAGTTGGGGAAATTCCCTAATCTTCATCTTCTTCTAGAGTTGGTTTTGATAATTTGTGTATATTTGCTAGAATTTGTCTATTTTATTTAATTTATTAATGTAGATATTCATAATATTCCCTTATAAACCATTTTATTTCTGTAAGGCTAGTAGTGATGTCTCATTATCCTGATTTTGGTCATTTGAGTCTTCTCTATTTTTTCTTGGTCAATTTAGCCAAAAGCTTATTAATATTGTTGATCTTTTTAATAAATCAGCTTTTGATTTTGTTGATTTCCTCTATTATTTTTATATTTTGTATTTCATTTATATCCCTTCTAATCATTATTACTTTTTTCCTTCTACTTGATTGGGTTTAATTTGCTGGGTTTTTTTGCTAGTTTCTTAACATGGGAGCTAAGATTATCTATCAATTTGAGATTTTTCTTCTTTCTTTAACATAGTAACAAGTTTCCTTCTCAGCACTGCTTTCACTAAATTGTGGTATATTGCATTTTTGCTTTCACTTATCTCAAGTTATTTTCTAACTTCCATAGTGATTTCCTTTTTGACCCATTGGTAATGTAAGAGTGAGTTGTTTAATTTCCACAAATTTCTGAATTAATCAAATATCCCACTATTGATTTCTAATTTCACTCCATTACATAGTTGGAGAGCATACTTTGTATGATTCTGATACTTTTAAATTTAATAAGACTTGTTCTATGGCCTAACTGAGTATGAAATAGTCAATTTAAAACTTACATAAATAAAAATCAGATTTTTAAAAATTTCTGTTTCACAATTTAAAGAAATGTAGCAATTCCATTTACCACACTGAAGTACTATTGTTGCTTTTGATAACTTTGAATGCATAAATCTTTGCAAAAATGAATTATGACTGTAGAATAGATAAACAAGATTACACTGTATAGCACAGGGAAATATACACAAAATGTTATGATAACTCACAGAGAAAAAAATGTGACAATGAGTGTGTATATGTCCATGAATGACTGAAAAATTGTGCTGAACACTGGGATTTGACACAACATGGTAAAGTGATTATAAATCAATAAAAAATGTTAAAAAAAAAAGAATTATGACTTAAATCTACAAATACCTCTCCTTTACAAATCTTATCTTCAAATCATCCTCTTCTTTAACAATTGAGATTGTCTGTATTTTCTATGAGATACTCTTGCTTCTCGAGAAGCAGACAGTAAACACTAATTTATTTATTTAAGCAATTTTTATACTTCATAAATATTATCAAACTTTTGCTAGATTAAGTAAATACTCAAAAACACATTAAATTCTCTGAAGAAATAAACATTGAAAAACATACATTTTATTTATAAATGCTTTTACACTCCATATTGACATTTAAAGAGAGGACACATGTGTAAAACTACAGGCTATAGACATCCTAATTCTATTTTCTAAAAGGTGAATAAATATTTCAAAATGCATACAAATGTTATAATACCTGTATACTAGCTTTGTCTTATAACTTATGCGTAGTTTTCACTTACTCATAGTTTTCTGTGAATGTTGGCTGAAGTAATGACAAATATATATGCAGCTAAATGTTAAAGAGAATGATAATAGAGTTCTGTGTTTTATGGGGATGTGAAAGTTGGATTATCAGCAAAACTTTAAAGCAAACACATGAGTTTACTGATAAAGAAAGTTACAGAGGGCAATTTAGTAAGTATATAGTATACTATATAAGCATAAGAGAAGAAATTTTTAAAGCAAACAACCAGTATAATTAATTAGTAGTTAAAGTCAATATACCATTGCTATTTTGTCACTGAAGACTTTTTCTAGAGGGGAGATAGGCGTTTCCAAAAGCCACTCAGAAAAATAAATATAAGGGTCTTTGCTCCTACTTACTAAAAGATTATATCCTATTAAAATGGAAACTGGATTAATTTTCACTCCCTTCTTGCTCTCCCAGGTAAATTCATAAAGGGGTGAAGGCCAGAGGATTACTGGGTTCGGCTACTCTGTAGTGTTTCTCAATCTTAGCTGCTTATTGGGATTATGAGAGGCTTGATTCCCATGGATTCTGATGGAACTGGCTTGGAGCATGGACATTTTTTAAGTTTCCTATTAATTCTAGTGCAACCAACATTGAGGGCCACTGCTCTATAGGAAGGGAGAGAGAGAGAATTTTTCCTGTAAACACATAAACATAAACACACACACACATGCACACGCAGACACACACAGACTTCACTGGGTTATCTCATTCTCTCAGAGTCCCTCATTCCTCCCTGGAAATGATCACATCAAAGTCCTCTTTATTTCTGGTCTAGGAAAGATTACCTGAAATTCTCTTTACTGTTAGAGACAGAGACTTAGGAGAATCAGATGGGAAAACAAGGGAGAGCATGAGAGAGAAAAACAGAGACACAGAGATGGATCTTGCTGCATATTTTTCTGTATATTCTGTTATTTTCATATTCTGTGGTCCAACAGGATAAGAATCAGAATACTAAAAATTTCCAGAATCTTTGAATGTGTTGCATTTGCTTTCTCTTAAATATTTATACATTTTCCCCCAAATGTGAGCTCATGAATTCTACAGATCCTTCTCTTCCTGTCACAAATCTCTATTGTGTCAAGGTGTACACCTTTTCAAAATCCAAGATGTTCTCAACCATGTACTTTTCAAAACTACTTTGGGCTGCTGGTTGTGAGTTTAACTGTTTTGCTCTAAACACTTTTAGCAATGAACAGCACATTTTTCTTTCAGGTTTTTTATGAGCAAAGTGGAGGCAAAAAATTTGCTCTGCCTCACATTTCTCAGCTATAGAGTCCTCTCAGTCTAACTAAATATTTAATTCTACCCTCAGGTCTCATATTTATACTTATATCAATAAAAAGTCCACTCATTATAATTTGCTTCTTATAATTGAATGTTCTAATTCAGGTATTTCCAATCTCTAAATTTTCACAGAAAGAAGTAAAAGTCTAACTAGATAAGACTTTGTCAGTATCAAGGGATATCAGTCCAGCTAGCAGTCTCCATGGAGCTTTGAAAATCTAGGAACCCAGGTCAGGAGTATTTTCTCACTTCTTAAATGTGTTTTCCACAAAGTTAATGAGGATCTCTCTTTTCTGATTTCATGCTGACTATCCCTAATTAAATTACAAGTGACTGGGTCTTCCCCAGATTATCCTTCGGTTAGCAGTTACACTTGTGTTTTTTCTCAGTTGCCAAAATTAATACGTTGAGTGGAATTTTCAAAAAAAAAAAGAACACTTAATTGAGTCTCAATTACAGATCTTATACTCAATAGTAAAACTTGTTTTCAAAGATACTAGCTGGACATAACCATGTACCTTTAACTGCTTCCTTCTAACCTTCAAGTCACAGTTTTCAAATCATATTTATATCTAGTGTCTGTTGAAGTGAGTTTGTGAAAACTTTAAGGAATTAGACATCAAGTAATTGTATGCTTGAATCTTTAATCCCTCCTAATTAGCTGTCATAAATTTAGAAAGTTACACAAATTCTTCAAAAGTCATGGTAAATTTATCAACCTTACATTAGTCATTGATAAAAATCTCAAGAAAAATATACAGATTAAAGCATTTTGTAAATTATAAAACACTCTACAAATAGTGTCTATTTTTATGAGCTTTGTTATCAGCACTGATCTTTCCTCCAAAATTAAAAAGTAGTTAAAATATTCTATAATTTGAGAAGTGTTTTTGAAAACCTGCTCCAACCTCCATCCCTCCCAAAACAACTTTTCATTGTTAACTTGAACTCATGATCAAAAATCCCACCATCAAAATCATTATGTGATTAAAATATGTATATGTCTTGAGAGAGATGACATATGTTTAGTGACAGTACTGTCTTCAGATTAAATACATAGGGCCTAGGACAATAATGCCTGTACTTAAATTCCAGCTCTATCATTTATTAGTTTTATGACCTTGAGCAAATTCTTTAACTTCCTAATAGCTTAATTTCTTTATATGTAAAATGAGGAAAATTATACTATCTACGGCATAAGGTTGCTATGATGATTAAATTAATTAATGCACATTAAGTGTTTAGAAGAGAGGCTGGCACACAGTAGAAATTAAATGAATGCTATAACTTTTTGCTATTGCTGTTATCATTATTAGTTCACCCCTTTTCCTTACACCAGCTTTTTCTTTCCTCCTAACTGCTGACCACATGCTTTAACCTTTTCTGCCACCATTGTTATACACAAATGCCATTTTTTTCCAGAAGGCCTTTTCTGACTTCTTGTCTCCTTTCCCCTGGATTTAATACAAGAGAAGAGTAGAATGAAAGAGGATAAGTGGATGGGCACCAAGGAAGATTTTCTTCCTAATAATTTTACTCAAGAATGTCCCTATCTATGGGAAATACAGAAGGCCTGAGAAAAGCACAGTGCATCTCTTTCCTTTGCCTACTCTCACCTCTATGTGACATCAAGAACAAGTAGTGAAGGATTATTTTCATCCATGAAATCGCTCTCTATTGCCTACTGGCTGTGGACAAAGCAAAAAATTGAACTGGGCAAATTTAAAGAGATAGTGAAGATTTTATTCAAGGTACCATGAACTGAACTGTGCCCACTCAAAATTCACATTTGAAGCTGTAATCCCCAGTGGGTTGATATTTGGAGATGGGTCCTGTGCGAAGTAATTATGCTCAGATGAGGTCATGTGTGTGGAGCTCTAATGATGGAATTAGTGCCTTTATAAGGAGAGACATCAGAGAGCTTACTTGCTTTTTCTCTCTGCCATGTAAGGACACAGAGAGAAGGCAGCCATCTGCCAGCCAGAACAAGAGCCCACATGCTGGAACCCTGACTTTGGACTTCCCTACCTTCCCCAAACCAGAAGAAATAAATTTTTATTGTGTGAGCCACCAAGTCTACTTTGTTATGGTGGCATCAGCTGACTAAGACACAAGGCCATTGCAATGAGGGGGAGAAGATAGAATTCAGCCTGAACTTGAATCCACTAAAACAAAAGGTAAGAGAATTTTTAAGTGTGAGGGTAACTAGTGGAAAAGTACTGGAGGGTGTTAGGAGGGGGAGGTTGATCAATGGGATGTGCTGAACACATTGAGTACGTTTCCAAATGGTTTTCTCTGTGATTAAACCATCTGTGTTTGCTACTTGGTTCCCAGTGAAGGTAGACAGGGAGACTAGGGGTGTTATATTCCTTGATGATTATATTTTAAACAGATGGCTCCTAGGTCCTTAAGAAAGACATTCTTGAGTTATAAAATTAGAAAAATCTTTTAAAAAAAAAGTCAAATATATCTAAAAATGTCAAAGAACAAATTTACAGTTATTAGTTTTCTAAAGTAAATGCTCTAAGAAAAGGAAGATCAGGGGTCTTCCTAAAATTCAGTCAAGCAGAGGGGAACATTAAGGCACTCTTGGTCAGTTGTGGTTATCATGTTTTAACCACCTGCCTGCTTGAACTGATGACATAAAACAAACAAAGAAAAATTGATCTATCAGATCCTTCTGTGTCATCCTCATTTAATCTTCACATCAAGCTGTCTTACCATATTGCAATTTCACAAGTTTAGTTCCATTCAAATGTTGATTTTCCTTTAACGTCCTCCTGCACAGAGGAGTTTTCAAGCATAGCACAATTAATTGAAATGTAAGATTACTGACTTATAATAGTAATATAAAACTAACAATATAACAAATAACATAAGATGACTGTGTTTGCATGGGTGTGTGTATGTATGTATATGTAAGGCAATTTACATTTGGAAGAAAAAAGTGTTGATAAAGAGAAATTAATAGTAATGATTTTTATTTCAAAATTTATCTTATTAACTTCTTGTTAACATTTATTACATCATGTAAGGAAAGATTCCTTATTTCATGGGTCAAATTCTTTTAAATTATTTAGGGTTTACCAAATATAAACCTGTGCCTCTAATTCTCACTGTGATTTTTTTTTTCATTCAAGTCAAGAAAACTAGGGCCTTTGAATTCATCATTGACGCATTGGTTTTTTAATAGCATGTTGTTTAATCTCCATGCTTTCCATTTTTTCTCCTTGGTTTCTTTGTAGTTGATTTTTAGTTTCATGGCATTGTGGTCAGTAAAGAAACTTAAGATAATTTCTATCTTCTTAAAATTGTTGAGGCTTCTTTTGTTCCCAAGTGTATGACCAATCCTAGAAAATACCTTGAGACAAACGAAAATGAAAACACAACCACACAAAATTTATGGGACACAGCAAAGGCGGTGCTAAGAGGGAAGTTTACAGGGATATAGGACTTCCTCAAAGAAGAAGAACAATCTCAAATAAACAATCTAACCCACCAGCTAAAAGAACTAGATAAAAAAGAGCAAAAACACACAAAAGTCAGCAGAAGGAAGGAAATAATAAAGATCAGGGAGGAAATAAATAAAATGGAGATTAAAAAAATAGAAAAAAATCAATAAAACCAAAAGCTGGTTTTTTTGAAAGAGTAAATAAAATTGACAAACCTCAGGCCAAATTCACAAAGAAGAAAAAAGAGAGAGCACAAATATGTGAAATAAGAAACGAAAATAGGAGAAATTACAACAAACAAAATAGAAATACAGAATATCATAAGAGAACATTATGAAAAACTATATGGAACCAAAATGGATAACAGAGAGGAGATGGACAAGTTTCTGGAAACATACAGTCCACCAAGACTGAATCAAGAAGAAACTGATCACTTGAACAAATCAATCACTAGAAATAAAATCAAATTAGCAATAAAAAACCTTCCTACAAATAAAAGTCCAGGACCAGATGGCTTCACTGGGGAATTCTACCAAACATACAAAGAAGAACTCATACCAGTTCTTCTCAATCTCTTCCAGAAGATTGAAAAGGCGGGAATAGTCCCAAACTCATTCTATGAAGCCATCATCACCCTGATACCAAAACCAGGCAAAGGCACTACCAAAAAAGAGAATTATAGGCCAATATCACCGATGAACATAGATGCAAAAATCCTTACCAAAATGTTAGCAAATAGAATCCAACAGCACATAAAAAAGATTATACATCATGATCAAGTAGGGTTCATCCCAGGGACACAAGGGTGGTTCTTTCAACATATGCAAATTAATCAATGTAATGCATCATATCAACAAGAGAAAGGACAAAACCCACATGATCATCTCAATAGATGCAAAAAAAAAAGCATTTGATAAAATTCAACACCCATTTATGATAAAATTTCTCACCAAAGTGGGTATAGAGGGAACATATCTCAACATCATAAAAGCTATACATGACAAAACTACAGCCAGAATAGTACTCAATGGTGAAAAACTCAAAAGCTTCCCACTAAAACCTGGGAAAAGGATGCCCACTATCACCACTCCTATTCAACACAGTCTTGGAAGTCCTAGCCACAGCAATCAGGCAAGAGAGAGAAATAAAAGGGATCCAAATTGGAAAAGGAGAGGTAAAAATGTCACTATATGCTGATGGCATATTCCTATATATAGAAAACCCTAAAAGGTCCACACAAAAACTACTAGAGCTAATTGAAGGTAGCAGGTTACAAGATTAATATTAAAAAATAATTGAAGGTAGCAGGTTACAAGATTAATGTTAAAAAAAATCAGTTGCTTTTCTTTACACTAATGATGAATCAACAGAAAGAGAAAGTAAAGAAACAATCTCCTTTAACATAGCACCCAAAGTAATAAAATACCTAGGAATAAATCTAACCAAGGAGGTGAAAGAATTATACACGGAAAACTATAAACCACTAATGAAGGACATCAAACAAGATTTTAAATAATGGAAAGATATCTCATGCTCTTGATTTGGAAGAATCAATATTGTTAAAATGGTCACACTGCCCAAGGCAATCTACAGATTTAATGTAATCCCTATCAAGTTACCCAGGACATATTTCACATAAGTAGAATAAATCATAATAAAATATATATGAAATCACAAGAGACCCAGAATTGCCAAAACATTACAGGAGAAAAAGAGTGAGGCTGGAGAAATAACCCTCCCAGACTTCAGACAATAGTACAGAGCTACAGTCATCAAAACAGCATGGTATTGGTACAAAAACAGACATATAGATCAATGGAACAGAATAGAGAGCCCAGAAATGAACCCACAAACTTTTGGTCAACTCATCTTTGACAAAGGAGGCAAGAATATACAATGGAATAAAGACAATCTCTTCAGCAAATGGTGTTAGGAAAACTGGACAGCAGCATGTAAAGCAACAAAGCTAGAACACTCCCTTACACCATACACAAAAATAAACTCAAAATGGATTAAAGACTTAAACACAAAACAAGATACAACAAACCTCCAAGAAGAAAATATAGGCAAAACATTATCTGACATACATCTCAAAAATGTTCTCCTAGAACAGTCTACTCAAGCAATAGAAATAAAAGCAAGAATAAACAAATGGGACCTAATGAAACTTACAAGCTTCTGCACAGCAAAGGAAACCAGAAGTAAAACAGAACGACACCCTATGGAATGGGAGAACATTTTTGTATACAATGAACCCTCAAAGGCTTGATCTCCAGAATATATAAGCAGCTCATATGACTTAATAAGAAAAAAAAAAAAAAACTAATCCAAAAATTGGCAGAAGACCTAAACAAGCAATTCTCCAAGGAAGAAATACAAATGATCAATAGACACACGAAAAAATGCCCAATATCACTAATTATCAGAGAAATGCAGATCAAAACTACAATGAGGTATCACCTCACACCCCTCAGAATGGCCATCCTTCAAAGTCCACAAATGACAAATGCTGGAGAGGCTGTGGAGAAAAGGGAACCCTCCTACACTGCTGGTGGGAATGCAGTTTGGTAGCAGCCACCTGTGGAAAACAGTATGGTGATTCCTCAAAAGACTAGGAATAGACTTACCATATGACCCATGAATCCCACTCCTGGGCATATATCCAGAGAAGTCCTACTTCAAAATGACACCTGCACGCCAAGTGTTCATAGCAGCATTATTTACAATAGCCAAGACATGGAAACAGACAAAATGTCCATCAACGGATGACTGGATAAAGAAAAGTTGGTATATTTATACAATGGAATGCTATTCAGCCATAAAAAATGACAACTTAATGCCATTTGCAGCAACATGGATGTCCCTGGAGAATGTCATTCTAAGTGAAGTAAGCCAGAAAGAGAAAGAAAAAGGCCATATGAGATTGCTCATATGTGGAATCTAAAAAACCAAAACCAAAACAAAACAAAACATAAATACAAAACAGCAACAGACTCATAGATATAGAATACAAACTTGTGGTTGCCAAGGGGTTAGGTGGTGGGAATGGACAGACTGGGATTTCAAAATGTAGAATAGATAAACAACATTATACTGCATAGCACAGTGAAATATATACAAGATCTTTTGGCAGCTCACAGCGAAAAACAAATGTGACAATGAATATATGCATATTCATGCATAACTGAAAAATTGTGCTCTACCCTGGAATTTGACACAATATTATAAAATGACTATAACTCAATAAAAAAAAAAAGTTAAAAAAAAGAAATCTAGGGCCTCTGTTCACATGTATCAAGCTTTACCAAATAAGCGGGTGAAAGGGAGCAGAATTTACCACCCGAGAATATGTCTCTTTGGCATAAGGATTACTTTGAGCTAATTATCAAGAAACAAAACAAAACAAACAAACAAAAACTCAGGTACCAAGGGAAAAGCTCTGAAATCCATCTGTAAGTTGCCCTTCTGTAAGAGATTTTTACATTTATAAAGAACATTTTCATTTTTAAGAATGTCTCTCTGTACCAGGAAGAGAAGAATGATTTTTTATTATAGGGGGAGGGTCTCAGTCAAGATCTTAGAGAAGTAGGGCAAAATTTATTTTCCCTCCCCTACACTGGTAATAAAACAAAAATTCACGTGGCCCTGTGTTTGTAAAACTCAACATAATCTCTCTTGATTTTTGTTAAATCATATAGAAACCACCTCATCAAGTTCATAAGCAAGCTGCAATTGAGGATTGAGCCACCCTTAAATATGAATAAAGAAGTTTTTGAAAACCCTGGAAGTTACCATTAATTCTATTTATAAAGAAATAACTTTTCACAAGGTGACTTTCTTCCTTGAAAGCACATTGAATTCATTCAAGTAACGCATTACAGGAAGGTCTAAATATCACCAATTTTCTTTGCCCAGGAAGAAAAAGGTAGCCACATTAACTTTAAAATAGTTGATAAGATGCAGTTACCAAGGTTAGAATATTGGCCTTATAAGCCCTTGTTAAATTTATGAATGAAGGAAGTCTATATTATTTAAGTACAAAATATTGTAAAGCAAAGTCAAAGCTCCATAAAAAATTTAAAAGTAAGAAAGCTTAGTGCAGAAGATACTGAAGTGGAATACATACAAAAGCCCCCAAACGTTAAAGATGTAAATTAGCTTCATTTTAAGACACTGTAAATGGATAGTTTATCTAGTTTTTTAAAAAATCTTTTTTTCCTTCCCTATCGGAGGACACACTGGCGTGAGGACAGGTACCAGTGGGCACCATTTATTTGCAAGAATCAGAATCTCCTCAGAGAACCTAAGAGGTTGAAAAACTCATAAGAAAATTCTTTCATGTGTTTGCTTTTTTTATTCCAATCATGTGAAAAAGACAAAATAAATCCACAGTTGGTGTTATATTAGGCTCAGAAGAAAAGGACATAAAGCCTACAATAGACAGCAAAACAATGACCCCACTCACTGGCCTGGATGACTGCAAAGCACTCAAGTTCCTTCTGCACCACAACTTATTCTGAACACAATAACTAGTTACACTGAAGTGTAGAATCTTCTTAAGCACTATTTTGACTACCTAAATTCTGCTTACTCAAAAACTTTTGATATCACTTCTCTTAGTTTTTAAAAACTATCTATTCCTAGAGGGGAGGGTAGAGCTCAAGTGGTAGAGCACATGCTTAGCATGCACAAGGTCCTGGGTTCAATCCCCAGTACCTCCTCCAAAAGTAAATGAATAAATAGACCTAACTACCTTCCTCCCCACTGCCTAAATAAATAAATAACATTTTTTTAAAAATAAATAAAAATAATAACTAGCTATTCCTTATCTTAAGATGAATGAAAATTTACTCTAGATTCAGATTCATGAAAAAGAGAAAATGGGAAAATTTATTTATGGTCCTGCATAATTCAATCTTGTTTTATTCCAAACACTGAAAAATAGAAAATAAAACTTATTAACTTACACTGGTTGGACTGATGAATAGAAAGAAAAAGCAATTATACTGGGAAAAAGTGGGAAGACAAGAAAAAAAAAAAGATTTGGTAGACAGATGGAGATATTTTCCTCACAAAGCTATTCTCTACATGAAAACCTAAATGCTTATTCTTTGGAGAGTTAATCCCAACTGAGCTCCACTTAATTTGTATATATAAATGCCTGGGATAGACGTGTGAACTTCATCCTGATCTAAACAGGATTAGGAAAGGATACTTATTGTCCTCAGGGATGAAACAGAAATAGAATGTTTTCAGAGTAACTTCATTTTATTAGTTAAACATGTCAGGAAACATAATATCTTTCTGTAGTGTACAAACCTTGTTAATTACTTCTATTATCTTATTATCCAGGTTTCACAACAGGTAGTAGATAAATTATAATTGGAACATCTCTAAAGACTGTAGGTTAAAGTATAAACAGAATAGAAAAAAATAAATCTTCACTGATTACCTTCCAAATCCTCAATAAATGTAGTCAAGAAATTATTTTAAAACATTCTTTCTGACAGTAATGGAGCATTTGTCAGTTGTTATTGTAAAGTGATGATAGAGTTATTGTGTAGCTAAGTATGTAGCACCCAATGCTGATTTTTCTTTTTTCTTGCAGCTACTTATACCTTGGCAATAACTAGAGGTAAGAGTGAGAATTGGCACTGAAAAAGATACTCATCTTTTTCAGAAAAATGTTATTTTATTCTGAAATATTTTTCACTGAGGAGCACAAATACTAACAACAAATACTGAAGATCAACAACTCTGGGACAAAATTATACCTAAAAATCTAAGATCTGGGTGAACTCCTGCTGGTTTCCTTTTGGGAACCACAACAAAGTAAAAGAAGCTACAGAAGTGTACTATAATACTTACATTTTCAAACCAGTTTGTATTTTAAGCAATATTTTACTTTGCATATATTGATATGTGAATATTTAATATCATGAATAAAGTTTCTTTTGAAAGTCTGATATCTAAAGTTTGTTCTTTGATAATGAAGCTCTCATTATTTCTTACATATATAGAATTTATAACAAGGAAAGATGGTTGTAGGTCCCTTTATATTATTTTCATATGTAGATAGTTAATTACATATATTAACTATTTTATATTAACTAATATTTCTTAAATTGTGTTATATATATAGTTAAACTTTAATTTTATAACTTTAATTCTCATATCTTATAATATACCACATAATATTATCTCATAGTTAAACCTTGATTTTTCTCTTGAGATAATGTAGAAGATTTGCAGGTCTGAAATATGCCTCCCAAAACTTAATGACAAGGGTCAAGTAATCAAAACATACCTAAGTATAACATGCATTCAGACCTTCCAAGAAAGTAAATAATGCCAATTCCAAACAGGACTTAGGTCCTCTATCTCTAAATTGAGTGTAAATTTCAACATTTTCAAGTGGCTTAGGTAAAATGGTAAGAATCAACCTTAACCAACACTTACATAAGCATTCATTTCAATTAAGGATTCCCATGAGCTAGCAAAATATATTTCAAAGAACATTCAACATTTCACCTGACTCCTAAATACTAAAATTACTCTATCAAGAGACATGGCAGTCATTTCTCAAGGCCTAAAATACCACTGAAAAAAAAGTTGAAAACAAAATTCCAGGCAAAATGTTAATCCTTTGGGAATTTTCCAAGTCAAATAGACTTTAAATTTCATTGTTTGAATAATTAATCTTTAGTCCCAGGGGAAAAGACAAAATGCAAACTAAGCTGCCTCTGATGTATACACATTACCCAGAGACAGAAATTACAAATAATATACTGAAGTTATTTTGCTGAATAATAGAAAGTGGAAAACTTCCAGTATCATGTTATAAAATTAACATGGCTTTGATACCCAAACTTGGCAAATATAGCACAAGACAGAAAACTGTGGAGCAATGTCATTAAAAAATACAGACACAGATGCCTGATAAAATATCATATAAATCTAATCTGACAGTTTATTAAGTAGATACCATACACACCATAATCAAATACAAAATATTTTAAAATATAGATACATGGCTCAAAATTAGGAAATCAATTCAAAGAATACATGTTATCAATAAGTCAAAAGTTTTAAAAAACACATAACTATCTCAATGAATGTTATTAAATCAATAAATATTTCAATAAATTGTTAAGGCTTAATACCAACCCTGGTTATTTTTAAGACCCTTATTAAGATATAAAGAGAAGGATTTTTTTCTTAAAATGATTATGATATTTTATTAATATTATTGTGATTGTTGCTGGCCAAAATCCAACAGTAGTCTTAACAAAGAAATATTAAAGGAATTATAACAAATGGAACAAAACAAGGTTATCATTACTACTCTTGAAAATATTCTGGTCAAAGAAACATGAAAAATAAGATGTGATAAAAGCTATAATTATCCAAAAAGAAGACAAAACTCTCATTATTTGTACATGATACTATTGTCAACCTAAAAAATCTCATAAATCATTAAATAGCTGGTAAAACATACGATTTTACTATGTTTAATTTTTTGACATAGAAATCAGTAGCTTTTTCATAAACCTCAAATAACCCATTAGAATTAAAAAAAATGTATAAACATATAATGAAACAGAATAGTGATTCCAGAAATAAATCCACATATATATAGGAAAATATACTATATGAAAATGAGAAATTTTAAGTCAATGTGAGGATATGTGGTTAATAAATAATGTTGGACCCTTGGGTAAAAAAACAGTTATACTTCACATTATTCAGTCATGTAAATTATAGCCATATCAAAAATTACAGTGTAAAAATGTAAAATACTGAAAAAATTATAGAAAAATATTTGTATAATCTTATAGAGGGAAAGATACTAAATCTAGGATGACAGAAAAATGAACAAATTCAACCACAAAATTTTAAACTACTATATGACAAAACGAAGCATAAATAAAGTTAAAAGACAAGTGATATTCTAGGACAGGTGGCAAACTATGGACCATGGACTGGCTGTCACTTTTTGTAAATAAAGCTTTGTTGAAACATAGCCACACCTAATCATTTATGTATTGTCTATAGCTGCTCTCTGCCAGGGCAGACTTGAGAACTGTGACCAAGCTCATATAGCCAACAATCCCTAAAGTATTTACAACTCCTGGTCTAGAAGAAAATATTTGCTGTGAATGTAATAGACAAAAGATTGTTATTCAAAATGACCACCAGAATAAGCTATCAACTATCCAAAGCTAAATTATCACTTACTCACAGCATCAAAGGAAAATACTACTTTGAAAGAACTTCAGTGTCAGAAGTTGGCAGTGAAGGGTGGATATTTGCAGTGTTTTGAAGTCTGGCTTCTAGTGATTAAAGGCAAGTCTTCCAATGAAGAGGTCTGATTGTGGTTAAAAATAATAATAATAATAAAATAACTTTATAATTTTATAACTGGCATAGGATAAACTATTGATATTTGAACTATACAGTTTGATGTTTTGACATATGTATAAACCAATGAAACTATTATTAAATCAAATAGTGACTATATCCATTCCCCCAAGAAAATTCATGCTCCTCCCCAAAACACTCCCTTCTCCTTCAGTCAACCACAAGAGATGTGGTTAATTTAGACCCAATTTAATTTCTTTTGCCAATGTTTTGTAGTTTTTTGCACAACTTTTGTCAGATTTATCTTAAAGTATTTCATAATTCTGATATTTGAAAAAATTATTTGTTTAATTACAACTTCTGATTACTAATTAGTTGTATATAGGAATATAATTAACTTTTATACATTGATCTTAAACCTGAAATTTTGCTAAATTACTTAGTTTTAGCAGTTTTTTATGAATTCCATCACATTTTCAATATAGATTACTATGTCATCAATAAATAAAGCCCATATAACTCCTTCCTTTTATTTTATTTTATTTTATTTTATTTATTTTACTGCTTTTATTTCTTTTTCTTACTTTACCACACTGTCTAGAACCTCCAATACAATATAGGTGATATAAGTGAATGTCCATATTTTGTTCCTGACTTTATGGGGAAAGCATTAGGTCTTTTATCATCACCTATGTTGTTAGTTGTATGTTTTTCACAGATGCCATTTAGTACATTAAAAATTCCCTCTTCTCCCTTTTGCTCATAATTTTTCATAAGGAATAGATGTTGGATTTTATCAAATCTATTTTTTCTGTGTATATTTAGATGATCACAGGCTACATATCATGTCTGAAAGAGCAATCATATTTGTCAGAGGCTATCCTATTGAACATGATTCTCACAAAAGTGACAAAATGTATATTTCCCATATGTGTCACTAGCTAAAAGTCTATATTAAGTTTAAGCAATTTAATTATGACCAATGTCTTTCCATGGGGTCTAAGACACAGAAACACTGCACCATAAATTCTTTTCTCTCTCCTCCTTAATTAAATCATTCATTCCCACTAATATTTTAAAACATGTTGAAGAGAGTGAGAAGGAAGAGAGGGGAGGAGGGAAGGGGAGAAGGTAATCAGTTAGGAAAATAAAAGTAATATATGAAATACAAGCAAAGCACAAAAAAATTGTATATTCAATGATATATGAAAATGTATTCATTACTAGTTAATATTTATTGGAGTCTATTTCTAAGTTTTTAAATTGTATTTTATTAATCTATTTGGTCTCATGCCAACATTGCAGTATTGTATTTATTTTCTCTTTTAAAAGTTGCATTTTAATACAAGGTAAAATAAGTCACCTTTCATTATTCTGCCTTTAGAAAAGTTTTGGCTATTTTTCCCATATACTTTTCTAAACAATGCTTTGCATTTTTAACTAACCATGCCTTTTGCTATATTTCAATTTTTAACATGCCACAATGTGAATTTGTGTCCCATAACATGTTTATTATTCCTGCTAGTGTGGGAATTAAGTATCCATTTGTGGTGATGAGTTAGATGTCTAATCCCATTAGTCATTTTCATTCATTAAGCCTTTCCCTAGTTCTGAGATTTATTTAAGAATATTGTAAGGAGTTGAAGATAGTGGAGTAGGAGGATTTTGGAGTCACTTCCCTTTGTGCACACATCAAGATTACAAACTACATATAAAGCAATTCTTGCTAAAATTGACCTGGAGACTAACTAAAGTGCTCTTATACAACCAAGGTTTAAAGAAAGATCCACATGGAGTCTGGTAGGAAGGGAGGAGAAGCCATCTGGTCAGGACCCACATGCTTCGTAGGGAACATAGAAGAGGAAGGGGATATCATAGTTACCTCAACCCTGGGATCAAACACCAGGAAGATGAGCCTGGCTTGAAAACCAGTGGGTCCTACCAGAGGATTGTAAGAAATGAAATATTCACTCTTTCAGCAGGTTGAAAACTGCCTAGAGCTCTGGCTGATTTACCAGACAAGCAGAGCAAGAGCCCAGCCTGCACTGGGGTCCTGCTCCAGGCCTTTTGCTCTAGTGCTGCTCTCCAATAGGTCAGAGACTGCCATTACCAACAATATGGCACACACTTAGAGGAAATGGAGCCAGTCCAGACCCCAGCTCTGCCTCTGACCAGGGCAAAGGCCAACATTGTCAGTGAGTACTTTGTGGTACACACTCAGAAGGGATTCAGACTAGCTCCAAAGGGGAGACCACCATTACAGGAAGGCCAGTCCTTACCCACACTCTGAAAGGAACCAGGCTTCCTCCAGGGTAGAAATGTACATCACTAGAGCACCTGTACCTGTGCATACTTGGGAGTGGGCAAAGCCAGCTCAGTGTTGTGGTACCAATCCATCCAGGCCAAACCTAGCCTCTAACCAAGGCAATACATTGGGGAAATAGTGAAACAAGCACAGTAGTGCATTCCCAAGTCCTCAGGCTGTGGCCACATCCCAAACTAAGACAGAGATTGACATCATAGATCTAGGAGAAATTCAACTCACTCAGAGTTTCTGCTTTAGCCACTTGGTCTCTAACCCCATCCCTATAAGGCAGTGACTGCCACTGAGCATAAGTGAAGCCCTGCTTGCACCTTGTTCTGGCTCTATGCCCTCCACATCCAGCCCAGCCTCCTGCCAAAGGAGTGGCTGTCAGCATACCTCAGGGAAAGACACAGCCCATACTCACATCAGATCCAGCTCTTCCACCAAAGCCACTGGGCACATGCAGACTGTATTGAGAAGCTCCACAAAAGGATGTGATTTTATGACCAGGATAGATAACTGTTTCACCTAATTTAATAAAGACAGAGAAAGTTAAAGTGAGAAGACAGAGGAATATATTTCAAATGAAAGAACAAGAAAAAAAGTCCTTCAAAAAAAACCCTAATGAAACAGAGATAAATAATTTACCTGATAAGAGTTCAAAGCAATAGTGGTAAGAATGGTAATTGAACTGTGGAAAACAATAAATAAATACATTTAGAATTTTAACAAACACTAGAAAATATAGAAAAAGAACCAACCAGAACTAAAACAATACAATAAATGAAATGAAAAATATGCTTCAAGGAATTAACAGCAGACTAGGTGATACAGAAGACACATAAGAGAGTAGAAAGTAGAGAGAGAAGCAAGATGGTGAGTATAAGGACATTTGTAGCTCACCCTCTCACACAAATACATCAAAACTCACATCTATGGACCTACTCAGCCAACCAAGGCACCTGCCAAACTCTGACAGAACATTGCCCTCTTTATAAACAAAGATGCCAAAAATCTGGTAGGAGAAAAGGAGAAAAGAAAGAAGTAAAAGCAAAACAGTGCAAGACCAATCCCACAGGTAGGGAGTGACAAAGGAGGACTGGTGCTCATTCGCTGGGTCCCCGCCTCCCAACAGAGAGGCCAGAGGGATGGAAGGGGACCCTCCAAGGCTCAGATCTGCCCCAAGCACCCCTTGACTGACAGAACTGAGTTAAACGGGCACAAAGGGTCCCCACAACACCCAGCCTGAGATGCAGGCCAGCAGCTGGGGCCGGGATTGGCCACCCGAGCTGGGCAGAGGACTGGAGCGGCTGCACTGTGGCAGCCCCAGGGGACTGCAGGGTGCTGCATGCCGTGGCTGGGAGGGGATACAGAGTAGACCAACTTTGGTCCCCCATAGATTGCAAAAAAAGCAAAGCAACATGGCTGGTGAGCCCAGGGGGGAGGGGCGCCATAGCCTTTGTCTCCTCAGACCTGCGCTGCCATTACTGGCGCTTCTTGTGAGAAGAGAGGCGGGGCTCAGCTACAGCCCCATCTCCTCCTGTGTGCAGGCCCCAGGCAGGGGCGGGGCCGAGACCTGAATCTGCACCTGGGGACTCCGCAACCTCTTAGGCAGGACTGAGAGTTGTTTACAGCCAGAGGCAGATAAGATCTTTCTGCCCTGGCACCTCAGAGAACTCTCGCCACCAAGACAAACAAGGAGCTGAGATTTGGCATGAAGCAGGGGCGGGGCCATTCCACGGTCTTCCCTGAGCCTGCCTTCAGAGCATCGACCGGAGGCGGAGCGGGCAGCTGCACAGAGCAGTGGAGCAACTGGCACCGGGAGACGGTAGGCGGCCACCGCACTTCCTGGCAGGAATACAGCACCTGACCACAGTTCTGGGAGGGGGCATGATCTGCCCACCTGCCTCCCCCCAGTACAGAATCTGACTGCATCATTGAGCACAGAATCTGACTGTGGCATCTGGAGGGGGAGTGACCACTGGGTAGGAGCTCAGCACCTGACCCAGTGTTAGGAGGGGGCACGATTTTCTAGCCGACAGCCACTGGGAGCAGCACTGATGAGGGCGCCAACAGAGGGCCTCTGGAAACAGCAAGCTGAGTTCGCAAAACAGGGCAAAGACACAAAGAACTCTCGATAAAATCATTAAGAGCACACCATCTCCAGGAAAACTAGATAACTGATACTTCTTAAGCCACAGTGCCAGTGAGATATGAGCAATATGAAGAAGTAGAGGAACCACTCCCAACTAAAAGATCAAGAGAAATCCCCTGAAAGCACAATCAAGGAAATAGACACTGATGGCCTACTAGATCAAGATTTCAAAAAAGGAGTGATCAAAGTACTGAAGGAACTAGTGTTTAGAGATATAAAATATGTCAAAAATGAAATAGAAGCTATAAAGAAGAACCAAGTAGAATTAGTAAACTCATTGGCTGAGATGAGAGCTGACCTAAAGGCTGTACAAAGCAGGCTAGATAATGCAGGGGAAGGAATAAGTGACCTAGAAGACAGGACAACAGAAAGCACACAATCAGAACAGCTGAAAGAAAAACAAATAAAAAACATTGAAAACAATATAAGGGACCTATGGGATAATATAAAGCATGCCAATCTACACATGATAGGGGTTCCAGAAGGGGAAGAAAGAACAAAGGGGATTGAAAAGGTATTTGAAGAAATCATGACTGAAAACTTCCCAAACCTAAAGGAATCAGATATCCAAGTACAGGAGGCTCAGACGGTCCCAAACAGGAAGAACCCAAACAGACCCACACCAAGACATATCATAATCAAGATGGCCAGAGTCAAGGATAAAGAAATGATCCTAAAGGCAGCAAGAGAAAATCAACGAGTGAGTTACAAGGGAACCCCCATAAGGCTCTCAGCTGATTTCTCTACACAAACACTACAGGCCAGAAGGGAGTGGCAAGATATATTCAAAGTCCTGAATGGAAAAAAAGATGGAGCCTAGGATACTCTATCCAGCAAGGTTATCCTTTAGAACAGAAGGAGAGATAAAGAACTTCACAGACAAGCAAAAACTAAAAGAGTTTAGCAACACTAAACCCATGGTAAAAGAAATATTGAAAGGTCTACTCTAAATAGAAAAGAAGCAGGATGCTACAAAAATGAGAAACTCATACCTGGAAAGGAGATAACTGCCATGAATTACAAAAAGAATAAACACAAAATTGGAAAAGGAGACATCTAAATCATTAAGAGTGGGAGAGAGAAGCAAGGAAAGCCATTGTGGAAAACAGTATGGAGATTCCTCAAAAGCCTAGGAATAGACTTACCATATGACCCAGGAATCCCACTCCTGGGCATATATCCAGAAGGAACCCTACTTCAAAATGACACCTGCACCCCAATGTTCATAGAAGCACTATTTACAATAGCCAAGACATGGAAACAGCCTAAATGTCTATCAACAGATGAGTGGATAAAGAAGATGCGGTATACTTATACAACAGAATACTATTCAGCCATAAAAATGAGAACATAATGCCATATGCAGCAACATGGATGTCCCTGGAGGATGTCATTCTAAGTGAAGTAAGCCAGAAAGAGAAAGAATAATACCATATGAGATCACTTATATGAGGAATCTAAAAACAAAAACAAAAACAAACAAACAGACAAAATGTAAATACAAAACAGCAGACTCATAGACATAAAATACAAACTTGTGATTGCCAAGGGGGAGGGGAGTAGGGACAGACTGGGATTTCCAAATTTGTAGATATTGACAGGCATATGCAAAATAGATAAACAAGATTATACTTTATAGCCCAGAGAAATATATACAAGATCTTGTTTTAGCTCACAGTGAAAAAAAAGTGACAATGAATATATGTATGTTCATGTATAACTGAAAAATTGTGCTCTACACGGGAACTTGACACAGCATTGTAAAATGGCTATAACTCAATCAAAAATGTTAAAAAAAAAATTCTCCTAATAGAAATCCCAGAAAAAGAAGAGAAAGAAAAAGGGGTCAAAAACACATTTGATGAAATTATGACTGAAAACTTCCTGAACCTGAAGAAGAAAACAAATATCCAAGTACAGGAAACACAGGAAGTTTCAAATAAGATGAACCCAAAGAGACTCACATAAAAACATATAATTAAAATAGCAAAAGTTAAAAGTAAAGAGAGAATTCTAAAGGCAGCAAGAGAAAAAGAGTCAATTACAATAAGGTTATCAGGTGAATTTTCAGCAGAAACTTTGCAAGCCAGCAGGGAGTGGCACAATACATTTAAAGGGTGGAAAGGAAAAAAAAATCTGCAACATAGGATACTCTAAACATCAAGATTATCATTCAGAATAAAACGAGAGCTTCTCAGACAAGCACAAACTAAAAGAGTTCATCAAAACTAAACTGACATTACAAGAATTACTAAAAGGTCTTCTTTAAGTTGAAAAAAATAGCTACAATAAGAAATTATATGAAGGGAAATGCCACTGGTAAAAGCAAATACATAGTAAAGGCTGTGGATTAATCACTTGTAAAGTCAAATATATAGTAAAAGTTGATGATCAACCACTTAAATAAGCTAGTACAAAGGTTAAAAGACAAAAATTATAAAATTGAACTTCAACAGTTAGGAAATATACATGAATATGTAAAATATAACACCAAAAACACAAACGTGGTAAAAGGGGAGTAAAAAAGTAGAGCTTTTAGATGTGTTTAAGCGTAAATGATTAAGTTAAAACAAGTAGATATTGTTCACCTAAGTTCAACGTATATGAATTACATGATAACCACAAATTTAAAACCTATACTAGATATACAAAAACTAGAGAGAAAGAAATACAAACATAACACTAAAGAAAATCATCAAACCTCAAGGGATGAGACTAAAAAAGAAAAGAACAGAGAACTACAAAAGCAAGCAGAAAACAAGTAATTAAATGTCAATAAGTGAATACCTATCGATAATTATTTAAATGTCAAATGTTCCAATCAAAAGATATTGATGGTTTATTGGACAAAAAAACAAGACCTTTCTATATGTCTCCTACAGAAGATTCATTTCAGAGATGTAGACACACACAGACTGAAAGTTAGAGAATGGAAAACAAGATATTCCTTAAAAACAAAACTGAAAATAAAGCTGGGTAGCAATACTCATACCACACAAAATAAACTTTAAAACAAAGTTATAACAAAAGAAAAAGAAGGGCATTCTATAATAAAGAAATCAATACAAGAAGAGAATATTATAGTCATTAACATATATGACCCAATAAAGGAACACCTAAATATATAAAGCAAATATCAGAAATAAATGAGGAAATTGACAACACAATAATAATAGGGGACTTTATCACCCCTTTTACAATGGAAAAATCATCCAGACAGAAAAATCAGTAAGAGTAATGGCCTTAAATGACACATTAGATTATTTTGACTTAATAGATATCTATAGGATATTCCATCCAAAACAGGAAAAACAGGAGGTACGGAGAAGATGGTGGAGTAGAAGGATGCTCGTAGCTCACCCTCTCCCACAAATACACCAAGACCCACATCTACAGACCCACTCAGCCAACCAGAGCACCTGCGGAACTCCGACAGAACATTGCCCTATGCAAAAGATAAAGACACCAAAAATCTGGTAGGAGAAAAGGAAAAAAGAAAGAACAAAAGGCAAAGCAGCGCGGGATGGGTCCTGCGGGGAGGGAGCGGCAAAGGAGGACTGGTGCTCCCTCGCTGGGTCTCCCCTCTCCTACTGAGAGGCCAGTGGGACAGAGGGGGAGCCTCCGAGGCTCGGATCTGTACAGAGCAGCCCTTGACTGACAGAACTAAGTTAAACGGGCACAGAGCGTCCCGCCGACCACAGCCTGAGACGCGGGCTAGCAGCGGCGGGCAGGGCCAGGCTGCAAAAGCTGGGCAGAGGACGGGGGCGGCTGCAGGGAGGCAACCCCGGGGGAACGCAAGGGGCTGCGCGCCTTGGCTGTGGGTGCACAGGGCATAACAACCTGGGCCCTCCATAAAACAGCAAGGTTGATGTGCTCTCGGGGGAAGGGTGCACACCCCCATCTCTGAAATCCCGCGGAAAGTTTTCGGGGGAAGAGAGGCGGGGCTCAGGCACAGCCTCCAAATCCTCCACGCTGAGCACTCAGGCGGGGGTGAGGGCGAAACCTGCATACGCACGGAAGGGCTTAGCAGGCTCAAAGGCCAGACTGAGACTGGCCTGCAGCCCGGGGCAGATAGGATCCTTCCATCCTGGTCCCTCAGAGAACTTGCTCCACAAAGACAAACAAGGAGCTGGGTTTGGCTCAGAGCAGGGACAAGGCTGTCCCACGGTCTTCCCCGAGCCCACCTGCAGAGCGCCCACCAGGGCGGAGCGCGAAGCTGCACAGAGAAGCGGAGCTACCGGCGGCACACGTAGAGGGAGAGTGGCCCCCGCTTTTCGGGCAGGAACACAGCCCCTGACCGAGGTGCTGGGAGGGGGCACGACCCACCCTCCTACCTGGCCAGTCTGCAACATCTGACTGCGGCATCCGGAGGGGCAGTGACCCGCCCGCCCACAGCAGAGGAGAGCTGCACCTGACCCAGTGTTAGGAAGAGGCGCGATCTGCTTGCTGACAGGTGCTGGGAGCAGCACAGAAGAGGGCGCCAACGGAGGGCCTCTGAAAACAGCAAGCTGAGCTTCCAAAACAGGACGAAGAAAGAAAGATTTCACATTAAAAGCACACAGACTCCAGGAGTACACCGACAACCCCCCCCCCCGCTTTTTTTTTAAATCTGTTTTTACCTGTTCTATTTTCTATTACTCTCTTAATCTTTACTTCTTAATTCATTTCTATTTCTCTTAGCTGTTGATGTCCTGTTATTGATTAGACACAGGTTTAAAATACATCTATTCATCTCCCCCCCTTTTTTTTAAGGTTTTAAAACGACATATCAACCCGATTAATACTCTGCTTCAATTCGTTCTTCTATTATTCATTATACACTGTTTCCAAACACTCTTTCTCGCTTCTTTTAAAATTCTTTCTCTCTCTCTCTTATTTTTTTCTTTTTTTCCTAAGTTCTATTCCTAAATAGGCATTAGATAGATAAAATCCTTAAGGACCAAAATAGACAACTGATACTCCATAAACCACAGTGCCAGAGAGGTATAAGCAAGATGAAGAAGCAGAAAAACCTTTCCCAATTAAAAGAACAAGAGAAATCCCCTGAAAGAAAGATCAATGAAATAGACATCGATAGCCTACTAGATCAAGATTTCAAAAAAGGAGTGATCGAATTGCTGAAGGAATTAAAAGAGATAGTGTTTAGAGATACAAAATATGTCAAGAATGAAATTGAAGCTATAAAGAAGAGCCAATTAGAATGGGTAAACTCATTGACAGACATGAGGAATGATCTAATAGCTGTGCAAAGCCCACTAGATAATGCAGAGGAACGAATTAGTGATCTAGAAGACAGGACAATAGAAAACACCCATTCAGAAGAACTACAATATAAGCAAATAGAAACTAATGAAAATAGCATAAGGGCTGTATGGGATAATATAAAGCATCCCGATCTTTGCATAATAGGGGTCCCAGAAGGAGAAGAAAGATCAAAGGGGATTGAAAAGGTTTTTGAAGAAATCATGACTGAAAACTTCCCAAACTTAAAGAAGGAATCAGCTATCCAAGTACAGGAAGCTCAGAGGGTCCCAAACAGGAAGAACCCAAATAGACCCACACCAAGACATATCATAATCAAGATGGCCAGAGTCAAGGATAAAGAAATGATTCTAAAGGCAGCAAGAGAAAAGCAAAGATTAAGTTACAAGGGAACCCCCATAAGGCTCTCAGCTGATTTCTCTACACAAACACTACAGGCCAGAAGGGACTGGCAAGATATATTCAAAGCCCTGAGTGAAAAAAAGATGCAGCCTAGGATACCTTACCCAGCAAGACTATCCTTTAGAATAGAAGGAGAAATAAAGAGTTTCATAGACAAAAAAACAGCTGCAGGAGTTTAGCAACACTAAACCCATGCTAGAAGAAATACTGAAAGGGCTACTCTAAATAGAAAAGCAGCAGGATGCTACAGAAATGAGAAACTCACAACTGGAAAGGTGATAACTCATGAATTACAGATAAAGTAACCATGAAATTATAAAAGAAGACATACAAATCACTGAGAGTGGGAGAGGGAGGCAGGGAAGTATAGAATATTTTTTTCTTTCTATTTTAAATTTTTTTAACAGTAGGATGGGTTTGAGATCACGTTACTATCAGTTTAATAAAAACAGTTATAGTAATGGGTTGATAGATTTACAAAAAAGGGTAACCACAAGCCAAAAATTTACAAAGGAGTCACAAAAATTAAATAAAATCCATGATAATACAAAGGAGAATTACCGAACCACAAAAGGAAGAAGAAAGGAACAAAGAGGATATACCAATTCAACTGCAAAGATAAGTTCAAAATGGCAATAAACACACATCTATCATTAATTACTGTAAATGTTAATGGACTAAATGCTCCAGTCAAAAGACACAGAGTGGCAGACTGGATAAGAAAGCAAGAACCTTCAATATGCTGCATACAAGAGACGCACTTTAGGGAGAAGGACACATGTAGATTGAGAGTGAAAGGATGGAAAAGGATGTTCCATGCAAATGGAAAAGCCATAAAAGCAGGTGTTGCAGTACTGATTTCAGACAAAATAGACTTTAAAACAAAGGCCATAAAGAAAGATAAAGAAGGACATTTTATAATGATTAAAGGAGTGATACAAGATGAGGATATTACACTCATTAGTATATATGCACCCAATATAGGAGCACCTAAGTACATACAAGAATTACTAACAGAGATAAAGGGGGATATTGATGGGAATACAATCATAGTTGGAGATTTTAACACTGCATTAACATCACTAGACAGATCTTCCAGACAGAAAGTAAACAAGGCAACAGAGAAATTAAATACTACAATAGAAAAGCTAGATCTGGTGGATATTTTCAGAGCATTACACCCCCCAAAAATAGGATATACATTCTTTTCAAGTGCACATGGAACATTTTCCAGGATCTATCATGTACTTGGGCACAAAAGAAACCTCAACAATTTTAAGAAGATAGAAATTATCTCAAGCATCTTTACTGACCACAATGCCATGAAACTGGAAATCAACAACAGAGAAACAAAGGAGAAAAACAGGAACGCATGGAGATTAAACAATATGTTATTGAAAAAACAATGGATCAATGAGGAAATCAAAGCTGAAATTAAAAAATACCTTGAGACAAATGATAATGAAAGCACAACCACTCAAAACCTATGGGACACAGCAAAGGCAGTGCTAAGAGGGAAGTTTATAGTGATATAGGCCTTCCTCAAAAAAGAAGAACAATCTCAAATAAACAATTTAACCCACCACCTGAATGAACTAGAAAAAGAAGAACAAAAAGCCCCAAAAAGCAGCAGAAGGAAGGAAACAATAAAGATCAGAGAGGAATTAAATACAATAGAGATTAACAAGACCATAGAAAAAATCAACCAAACCAAAAGATGGTTTTTTGAAAAAGTAAATAAAATCGACAAACCTCTGGCCAAACTCACAAAGAAGAAAAAAGAGAGAGCACAAATTAGCAAAATAAGAAAGGAAAATGGAGAAATTACAACAAACAAAATAGAAATACAGAATATCATATGAGAATATTATGAAAAACTATATGGAACCAAACTGGATAACCCAGAGGAGATGGACAAGTTTCTGGAAACATACTGTCCACCAAGACTGAATCAAGAAGAATCTGAACACTTGAACAATCTGATCACTAGAAAGGAAATAGAAATAGCAATTAAAAACCTCCCTACAAATAAAAGTCCAGGACCGGGCGGCTTCACTGGGGAATTCTACCAAACATACAAAGAAGAACTCATACCAGTCCTTCTCAAACTCTTCCAGACGATTGAAAAGGAGGGAATACTCCCAAACCCATTCTATGAAGCCACCATCACCCTGATACCAAAACCAGGCAAAGACAGTACAAAAAAAAGCGAATTATAGGCCAATATCACTGATGAACATAGACGCCAAAATCCTCACCAAAATTTTAGCAAATAGAATCCAACAACACATAAAAAAGATTATACATCATGACCAAGTGGGGTTCATCCCAGGGACACAAGGCTGGTTCAACATACGCAAATCAATCAGTGTAATACATCACATCAACAAGAGAAAGGACAAAAACCACATGATCATCTCAATCGATGCAGAAAAAGCATTTGATAAAATTCAACACCCATTTATGATAAAAACTCTCACCTAAGTGGGTATAGAGGGAACATATCTCAACATAATAAAAGCTATATATGACAAACCTACAGCCAGCATAGTACTCAAAGGTGAAAAGCTCAAAAGCTTCCCACTAAAATCTGGGACAAGACAAGGATGCCCACTATCACCGCTCCTATTCAACATAGTCCTGGAAGTCCTAGCCACAGCAGTCAGGCAAGAGAAAGAAATAAAAGGGATCCAAATTGGAAAAGAAGAGGTAAAAGTGTCATTATATGCTGATGACATGTTACTATATATAGAAAACCCTAAAAGGTCCACACGAAAGCTACTAGAGATGATTGAAGAATTCAGCAAGGTAGCAGGTTACAAAATTAACGTTCAAAAATCAGTTGCATTTCTCTACACTAACAATAAATCAACAGAAGAAGAAAGTAAAGAAACAATCCCCTTTAAAATAGCACCCAAAGTAATAAAATATCTGGGAATAAATCTAACCAAGGAGGTGAAAGAATTATACACAGAAAACTATAAACCATTGATGAAGGAAATTAAAGAAGACTTTAAAAAATGGAAAGATATTCCATGCTCTTGGATTGGAAGAATCAATATTGTCAAAATGGTCACACTGCCCAAGGTAATCTACAGATTTAATGCAATCCCTATCCAATTACCCAGGACATATTTCACAGAACTAGAACAAATCATAATAAAATTTATATGGAACCATCAAAGACCTAGAATTGCCAAAGCATTACTGAAGAGAAAGAAAGAGGCTGGATGAGTATCTCTCCCAGACTTCAGACAATACTATAGAGCTACAGTCATCAAGACAGCATGGTATTGGTACCAAAACATATAGACCAATGGAACAGAATAGAGAGCCCACAAATGAACCCACAAACTTTTGGTCAACTCATCTTTGACAAAGGAGGCAAGAATATACATTGGAATAAAGACAGTCTCTTCAGCAAATGGTGTTGGGAAAACTGGACAGCAGCATGTAAAACAATGAAGCTAGAGCACTCCCTTACACCATAGACAAAAATCAACTCAAAATGGATTAAAGACTTAAACATAAGACAAGATACAATAAACCTCCTAGAGGAAAACATAGGCAAAACATTATCTGACATACATTTCAAAAATTTTCTCCTAGAAGAAATAAAAGCAAGAATAAACAAATGGGACCTAATGAAACTTACAAGCTTCTGCACAGCAAAGGAAACCAGAAGTAAAACAAGAAGAAAACCTATGGAATGGGAGAAAATTTTTGCAAGTGAAACCGATGAAGGCTTGATCTCCAGAATATATAAGCAGCTCATACGACTCAATAAGAAAAAAATAAACAACCCAATCCAAAAATGGGCAGAAGACCTAAACAAGCAATTCTCCAAGGAAGACATACAAATGATCAAAAAGCACATGAAAAAATGCTCAATATCACTAATTATCAGAGAAATGCAAATCAAAACTACAATGAGGTATCACCTCACACCAGTCAGAATGGCCGTCATTCAAAAATCCACAAATGACAAATGCTGGAGAGGCTGTGGAGAAAGGGAAACCCTCCTACACTGCTGGTGGGAATGCAGTTTGGTGCAGCCACTATGGAAAACAGTGTGGAGATTCCTCAAAAGACTAGGAATAGACTTACCTATATGACCCAGGAATCCCACTCCTGGGCTTGTATCCAGAAGGAAATCTACTTCAGGATGACACCTGCACCCCAATGTTCATAGCAGCACTATTTACAATAGCCAAAATATGGAAACATCCATAATGTCCATCATCAGGTGACTGGATAAAGAAGAGTTGGTATATGTATACAATGGAATACTACTCAGCCATAAAAACCGACAACGTAATGCCATTTGCAGCAACATGGATGCTCCTGGAGAATGTCATTCTAAGTGAAGCAAGCCAGAAAGAGAAAGAAAAATACCATATGAGATCGCTCATATGTGGAATCTAAAAAACAAGAACAAAAAACAAACAAGCAAACAAAAACAAAGCGTAAATAAAGGACAGAAATAGACTCACAGACAGAGAATACAGACTTGTGGTTACCAGGGGGGTGGAGGGTGGGAAGGGATAGACTGGGATTTCAAAATTGTAGAATAGATAAACAAGATTACACTGTATAGCACAGGGAAATATACACAAAATGTTATGATAACTCACAGAGAAAAAATTGTGACAATGAGTGTGTATATGTCCATGAATGACTGAAAAATTGTGCTGAACACTGAAATTTGACACAACATTGTAAAATGATTATAAATCAATAAAAAATGTTAAAAATAAAAACCAAAACCAAAAGAAAAAAACAAAACAATACAGGAAGAAAATATTATTTTCAAATGTATATGGAATATTCTTCAGGAGACATTACATGCTAGGCCAGAAAACAAGTCTGAATAAATTTAACAGGATAGAAATTACATCAAGCATTTTTTACAACCACAATGATATGAAACTATAAATCAATTACAGGCAGAAAAATGGGAAAAACCAAACACATGAAGACTAAACAGCATGCTACTTAAATACCAGTGGGTCAATGAAGAAATTAAAGAAGAAATCAGAAATCATGTTGAGAAAATGAAAGCAAACCACATTTCCAAAATCTATGAAATGCAGCAAAAACAGGTCTAAGAGGGAAGTTTATAATGATATAGTTCTGCTTCAAGGAACAAGAAAAATTTCAGATAAACAACACAGCCTATCGTCTAAAGAAATTTTAAAAAAATAACAAGCAAAGCCCAACATCAGCAGAAGGAAGGAAATAATAAAGATAAGAGAGGAAATAAATAAAATAGAGACAAAAAAATAGAAAAGATCAATGTAACCAAGATGTGTTTTTTAAAATATGTTTTTACTGAAGTATAGTCAGTTTACAATATTGTGTCAATTTCTGGTATAGAGCACAATGCTTCAGTCACATAGTAATATACATAGGTTCATCTTCATATTCTGTTTAACCATAAATTACTACAAGATATTAATATAGTTCCCAGTATAAATTTATTTATCTATTTTGTATATAGTAGTTAGTATCTGCAAATCTCAAACTTCCAGTTTATACCTTCCAAATCCCTTCTCCTGCTGGTAACCATAACTTTGTTTTCTATATCTGTGAGTCTGTTTCAGTTTGGTAAATAAGTTCTTTTTTTTTAGATTCCACATATAAGTGATATCATATGATATTGTTCTTTCTTTTTATGGCTTATTTCACTTAGAATGACATTCTCCAGTTTCATCCTTGTTGCTGCAAATGGCATTATTTTAGAATTTTTTATGGCTGAGTAGTATTCCATTGTATAAATATACCACATCTTCTTTATCCAGTCATCAACTAATGGGCATTTAGGTTGTTTCCAGGTCTTGGCTATTATAAATAGCGCTGTTATGAACATTGGGGTGCAGGTGTCTTTTTGAATTAAGGTTCCCTCTGGATATATGCCCAGAAGTGGGATTGCTGGATCATATAGTAAGTCTATTTTTAGTCTTTTGAGAAATTTCCATACTGTTTTCCATAATGGCTGTACCAAACTACATTTCCACCAACAGTGTAGGAGGGTACTATTTTCCCCACAGTCTCTCCAGCATTGATTGATGCTGGACTTTTGGATGATGATGGTCTTTCTGATTGGTGTGGGTTAATACCTCATAGTTTTGATTTGCATTTCGCTGATAATTAGCTATATTGAACATGTTTTCATGTACCTGTTGGCCATTTGTATGTCTTCATTGGAGAGTCTTCTGGCCATTTTTGGATTGGGTTTTTTTTTTTTTTTTCTTATTAAATTGTATGAGCTGTTTATATATTCTGGAAATTAGGCCCCTGTCAGTCTCACCTTTTGCAAATATTTGCTTCCATTTCATAGGTTGTCTTTTTGTTTTGTGTATGGTTTTCTTTGCTGTGCAAAAGCTTGTAAGTTTAATTAGGTCCCATTTGTTTATTCTTGCTTTTATTTTTATTTCTTGGGTAGACTGCCCCAGGAGAACATTGCTGAGATGTATAAAACTGATAAACTCTTAGCCAAGCTCATTTAGAAAAATAAAAAGAGAGAGAGAAAGAGAAGTCCCAAATAAACAAATTGAGAAATTAAAGAGGAGAAATTACAATGGAAATCACAGAAATAAAAACAATTATAGCAGAGTACTATGAACAGTTATATGTCAACAAATTGGACAACCTAGAAAAAATGAATAATCTCCCAGAAACTTATAATCTTCTAAGATGAATCAGGAAGAAATGGATAACCTGAACAGACTAATCACTAGTAATGAAATTCAATGAGTTATGAAAAAACTCCCAGCACACAAAAGTCCAGGACAAGATGGCTTCACTGCAGAATTCTACCAAACATATAAAGAAGAATTCATATCTATTCTCACACTATTGCAAAAATTTAAGAGGAAAGAAAATTTCAAATTCATTCTATGATGCCACCATAACCACAATACTTAAATCAGATAAAGACAGTGCACGAAGAAAGTTATAGGCCAATATGTCTGATGAATATAGATGTAAAATCCTCAACAAAATATTATCAAATTAAATTCAGCAATATATAAAGAGGACCATACACCATGATCAAGTGAGATTTATTCCAGGGATGCAACCATGGTTCAATATCCACAAATCAATCAGTATGACACACAACATTTAAAAAATGATAAAAATCACATTATCTCAATAGATGCCAAAAAAAGCATTTGACAAAATTCATCAGCCATTACTGATAAAAGCTCACAGCAAAGTTGGTACAGAAGGATCATATCTCAACATAATAAAGTCCATTTATAAGAAATCCACAGGTAACAACATACTCAATGAGAGAAAACTGAAAGCTTTTTCTCTAAAATCAGGAATAAGACAAGGATATCTACTCTTGCCATTTCTATGTAACACGGTATTGGAAAGCTTAGCCACAGCAATCAGACAACAAAAAGAAATAAAAGGCATCCACATTGGAAGGGAAGAAGTAAAATTGTCACTACTGGCAGATGTCATAATATTATACATAGAAAACCCTAAAACCTCCATCAAAAAAAGAAGAAAAAAAAACCCAATTAGAACTAGTAAGTGAAATCAGCAAAGTTGCAGGATACAAATTATAAAGAAATCCATTGATTTTCTATATATTAATAATAAACTATCAGAAAAAGGAAGAAAGAAAACAATTAATTTACAGCCAGATCAAAAAGAATAAAATACCTAGGAATAAAGTTAATCAAGTGTTGAAAGACATATTCTTAAAACTATAAGGCATTGATGAAAGAAAATGAAGATAATACAAATTAATGGAAAATATACCATACTCATGTATTGTAAGAAATAATATTGTTAAAATATCCATAATACCAAAGCAATCTAAGATTTAATTAAATCTGTATCAGAATTCTGATAACATTTTTCACAGAAATAGAACAACAATCCTAAAATTTGTATGATACCACAAAAGGCCCCTGATTGCCAAAGCAGTCTTGAGAAAGAAGAACAAAGATGGAGATATCACTCTCCCTGATTTCAGACTATACCACAAAGCTACAGTAAGCAAAACAGGATGGTACTGGCACCCAAATAGATACATAAGTCAATGGAATAGAACAGAAAGCCCAGAAATAAACCCACAGACAAATGTTTAATTAATCTATGACAAAGGGTGCAAAATATACAATGGGGATAAAAAACAGTCTCCTCAATAAATTTTGTTAGGAAAACTGGACAGCTGCATGCAAAAGAATAAAATTAGAACATTTTCTTTCACCATATATAAAAATAAACTCAAAATGGATTAAAGACCTAACTGTAAGTCCAGAAACCTTGTAAGACTAGAAGAAAACATAGGCAGTATGCTCTTTGACATAATCCATAGCAATATATTTTTTTGGATCTGTCTCTTCAGAAAATGAAACAAAAGCAAAAATAAACAAATGGGACCTAATTAAATTTAAAACCTTTTGCACTGCAAAGGAAATCATCAGCAAAATGAAAAGACAACCTACTGAATGAGGGAAAATATTTGTAGTTAATATGTCTTATAAGGGGTTAATGTCCAACATATACAAAGAACTCATGCAACTTGGTATCAAAAAAACGAACAACGTAATTTTAAAAATGGGTAGAAAACCTGAATAGACTTTTTTTTTTTCAAAGAAGACATGCAAGTAGTGAACAGACACATGAAAAGATGCTCAACATCACTAAGTATCATGGAAATGCAAGTCAAAACAGAATGATATATTGCCTCACACCTGTCAGAATGGCTATCCTCGAAAAGATAAATAAATAAAAGATAAATAGAAAAGATAAATAAGTGATAAATAAGGAAAAAAGGGAAAACTAGTTCACTATTGGTGGGAATGTAAATTGGTTTAGCCACTATGGCAAACAGTATGAAAATTCCTCAAAAAAATAAAATAAAACTACCATATGATCCAACAATTCCACTTTTGTGTGTATACCTGAAGAAAATGGAAACACCAATTCAAGTAGATATATGCACCACAATGTTTATGACAGAATCATTTACAACAGCCAAGATACAGAAGCAACCTACGTGTCCATTGACAGATGAACAGATAAAGAATATGTGTATGTACATATATATAATACTATATATTATATGTATTATACATGTCAAATATAATGGATATATATGATGGAATATTACTTAGCCATAAAAAGAATTAAATTTTGCCATTTGCAATAACATGGACGGACATGGAGGGCATTATGCTTATTAAAGATAGAGAAAGACAAATACTGTGTGTTTCCACTCATATGTGGAATCTTAAAAATAAAGCAAACAAATGAATATAACAAAACAGAAACAAACTCATGGATAGAGAACAAACTAGTGGTTACTCATGAGGAGAAGAGTTGGGGGAGGGGCAAGTGGGGGAAGGGCATTAAGAGGTACAAATTACTAGGTATAAAGTAAAAAAGCTGCAAGGATGTAATGTACAGCACAGGGAATATAATCACTATTTTATAATAACTTTAAATGGACTATAATCTAAAAAAAATTGAATCACCATGTTGCACACCTGAAACTAATAACATTATAAATCAACTATCTTCAATAATAAAAAAGAAAAAAAGAACATTGCAACAGTTTGATGATATCTACATGTACTGATTTTAGCCTGAACAGAAGAGATAAGGCAACCCACACCAGCAACCTAAATAAATTTTTTTCACAAATTAATTCAAGAAAATAATAGTAGAGTGCATAAAGTGAAACCCAAGTTAATTATACAAAGCATTCATAACTCATAGATTTAACGTATCTTAAATATCAAATAAATGCAAATTGAAGGGAACTACTATAGAAAATCATATAGAGACTCTGAACACTTAAAAGAAATTTGGAGATGCTACAGCATAGTGGAGGACTTATTCACTCCAGATCTCTCAATGACTCCACTGCACACACAAAGTCTTTGGAGGCCCCCAGGAACAAATATGTTTCAGTCTTATGTACCAATTAAACCTATATCTATAAACTACAGAATACAAATCATTGTTCTGTCATCTAACAATTTGTTCTAACTTGCCTGATATGCTTACTGCTCTGAGTTACTGCATTTACACAGGATACTACTGTCATATCTGTTTTTTTTTTTAACCACTTCTTTCATTGTTCATAACCTTCTCAAATCTTTATCTTTCTATCATTTCTAAAGTCATAAAATAAATCATGAGCTGATCTGCTTTTAATCATAAAACAGGTACCATTTAATGAGCTTCAAATATGTGTTACGTTCTATACTTCATCTTAAAAAATAGACATTATCTTTCATTTAACAGATTAAGATACTGAAACACATGAAAGTTGTTTTCCTTCCCCCACAAAGACTTTATATAGTAAGTGGCCTAGCTGGGATTTGAACCAAGGTCTGTCCAAGTCCCTGATGTATCCAAATTAACTCTCTTTTCCAGACTCTCTTCCAGATTCTTTTCTAAGCATCAATAAACCAATAATAAAAGTCACTTTCTCTAAGTGCTCTTGCTATAATTGTTCTCCATGATAGAATTCCAGCTTAGTCTTCAATTATCATTTATATATAAATTATTTCCCCAAATTGCATTGGTTCTTTTTTAAGTGTGTTTATGTGGATTTTGTAGTTTCCACTATTGTCAAGCAAATCTGTATCGTTGATTGATTTAACAATACATATTGATTTATGTGCTGAGTTGATCCATTATGATTCTCTGTTCCTTTAATGCAGCTCTATTAAAGTATTTATGTTTTTTACAAAAGTTTCTTAACACACCCTAGCAAGCCTCAAGGTCACCTATACTAAGCCCTATAAAAATCATTTGGGATTCAGCGATATCATCTCTGTACAGCTGCAATTCTTAAATTCATGTACTCAGTTTACAGAGATGTGCCCATCTGTTTGTCCATTTATGTTTATTTTGCCTTCATTATCCAACAGTCCTCTTATGTGCATCCTTTGAAATTCTCCATAGAACTTGATACTGTGGCCAGTCAGTGCGTGCTTATGCTTCACTCACCATATCTATACATACCAACAAAGGTGAGAATTAGATCATATGTACATGCAGAGGATGATTAAGCATAGGAAAAAATGTTTTATTTTAATTACCCACATGGAACCAAAACATGGTCTATTAGCACGCAAAGACTGTGGGGTCTCAAATGCACTAGAATCTATCTATAGTCAAGCCTCAGACATTCTGGTCACCAAAATCACACTGCATTCTTGAGGTGGGGTTGGAGGACCATAATACTCAAATTAAAAATAGCAGTACCCTAAAATATGCATGAGGCACAGGTAAGATTGGCACAGAGTTAAAATATGTTTAAGATGGCTAGCTCTTGGGAGGCTTTCAACAAATGTTTATTGATTGAATAAATGCCTAAAAGATTGCTTTTTGGTTTTAATGCTGTGATTCAGTCTATATAGAAATGGAATGGAGTAGAGTTGAAGGGAATTTTGTTCTCTGCAGATTATCCACATATTTTATCTCAGAATTACACTAAACTCAGAAATCCAAACTCAATAACTTGGTTATATACAATCCAATAAAAATCCTAATGTCATGTAATAAAAAGCATATTATAAATATCATTTTTATTAATGTATGATTTTCAAGGAAAATATAATATCTTGGCCTATTAAATACAAATAAATTCACCAAAACATCAAAAGAGTATATAATTGAAAGGAATAGCTAACTTGTTTGATTTTATTTATGACAAGCAATGAAAATAATAAAAATATGAACATGGTCTTGTTCTAAGAAACTTTAAAATTCTAACAACTGTGTAGTATTTTGCCCAACCTATAACAAGTCTTTTTAGTACTTTACTTTTTAGCAAAAAATTGCTATTTCCAAAGACAAAAATCTAATTGGATATGATTAAATCATTTTCCTTCCAAAGGCACTGAAAAATGAAAATAATTTTAATGTCCATTACTGAAAAGTTGCTACTTTGCAGTTAGTACAAAGCGTTATTAATTTCAAACAAAAGTTTTATTCCTTTCTGTTGTCTGACCATCAGCATTTTATTTTGGACTTAATTAATCTTCCTTAATGTACTTTTTGAAATTCAGCATATCTTTAAAATAGTGATCATTTTTCTTTATAGTAACTAAAACTAAAAATTACTAAACATTTATACTAATTATTTTATTCTTCTCCTCAGCAATTAATGAGCACTAGGCACTGAGCTAGGAAAGTAGTTACAAAATCATAGTCACCAAAGGATCCCATTTATTAAACAATAGTTCTAGATTGCAAGCAATCTTCTGCTTGCAAATATCAACTCTCCCCCAAACTCATCATATTTAGTTAAGACAGCTTCACATAAATCCATAAAGCTCAAATAAAAATTCACTTGAAATTCTCTAGAATGGATTTATTTGCTTGTGCAGATATTAATTCATCCACTCTTACCACGGCGGTATGTCTCATTGACATTTTTCTTAAAAACTGAAAGTGATGAGTGAGGCCCTAAAATGTAACCATTCTAACATTCCTGATAATACATTTTATTTTTTATTGTGAGAAGATTGACATATAACATTATATTAGTTTTAGGTACGTAACATAATGACTCCATATATGTACACACTGCGAAATGATCACTACTATACATCTAGTTACTGTCTATCATGATACATAGTTACAATTTTTTCTTGTGATGAGAACTTTCGAGACTCACTCTCTCACTTTTTCATGACCATGCTCTTAGCAACTTTCAAATATATAATGCAGTATTAATAACAATACTTTTTTTTTTAGGCAGGACATTTACCACGATAAGGCTGAAATAAGGGATACATCAGTAACTGCAGTGAAACAGCTGGTAAAGGAATGATTTATGGACCCAGGTACTCACAACTTGAGCAATTTATCATAGCAGTAGACAGATTAGGGACAATAACCCAGGCCAACAGCTTTGTACACAGCAATCAGAAACAGAGTCGCTCTATTGGAGCAAGGCTTCAAGCACATCATGAAGTCAAGGGGCAAGTGTGAAAGGAGTATGATCAGCCATAGGCAAAAGTAAGGGGTAGGTGAAGTTTTCTGCAGTTTCAGCTATCTATAGCTGATTTGTTTCTACTGATGTTTTGTGCCAACCCTATTTCTGCCTCAAGCAATCAATAAATGCTCATTTGGTTTCCTTTAATATCCTCAGGTCCACACTCACCCTCATTCCACTTCAGCTTTTCTACCTGGAAAATTAAAGTTATATCAAAATTACCCCTAATAACTATCCAAATAAACAAACAATGTCCTGACCTATATTTTGCATTCTTTACATTTCAATGATCTACACTAAGAAAGCAGTTCCATAACACATTCACTCTAAAATGCCAATGCTAGGGAAAAAAATTAAAGAGCATTACACTCAGGAGCATTTGCATTTCTAAAGCTCTCCAAGAATTTTACCAATGTCTAAATGTTAAATTCAAGGAGATGTGATGTTAAACACAAGTATGAATTTTTTAACATTCCAGAACCATTTTGATGACAGCTATAGGGACCATTATTCTTTTCAGTTACTTATTCTTCTATTGTGATCATAAACCAAATAAAAACTCTACCCATACGCGATGTGGGAGGACTGTTGATAACTTGCCTATCTTTTCAGACACAGGCAAATGCACATGTAAATGTAATTGTGTATGTCTCTTAATATATTTCTCAATATGAGGGTAAATCCCTATGTACAAAATCATCCATGAGTTTACTGAGGTGTTGCAACTTCTGCAGGATTATATTCTCCAGGATTCATTTTTTTTAAAGTGATCTAATATAAAGCAATTTAAAACATTTTAGTAAAGGAAAAAAAGTAAGAGAAAGCAACTTACTTAAGTGTTGACTCAGCTAAGACTTAATGACTATGAATATGTTAACTACTGAGGCCTAAGTAAGGATGAACCTGCATGGAATTTCCCTTATCTGTTAAAGTGTTCTTAATGGATTGTTACTGGCGTTAGGAAAGTTAGAAGTTCTAGGGTCATAAGAAAGCCTACCTTTTAATAATTATTCTTATCAATTGCCATAACCATTTCTTTTTTTTAACATTTTTTTATTGATTTATAATCATTTTACAATGTTGTGTCAAATTCCAGTGTTCAGCACAATTTTCAGTCATTCATGGACATATACACACTCATTGTCACATTTTTTTCTCTGTGAGGTATCATAATATTTTGTGTATATTTCCCTGTGCTATACAGTGTAATCTTGTTTATCCATTCTACAATTTAGAAATCCCAGTCTATCCTTTCCCACCCTCCACCCCCCTGGTAACCACAAGTCTGTATTCTCTATCTGTGAGTCTATTTCTGTCCTTTATTTACACTTTGTTTTTGTTTGCTTGTTTGTTTTTTGTTCTTGTTTTTGAGATTCCACATATGAGCGATCTCATATGGTATTTTTCTTTCTCTTTCTGGCTTACATCACTTAGAATGACATTCTCCAGGAGCATCCATGTTGCTGCAAATGGCATTACGTTATCGGTTTTTCTGGCTGAGTAGTATTCCATTGTATACATATACCAACTCTTCTTTATCCAGTCACCAGTTGATGGACATTAAGGCTGTTTCCATGTTTTGGCTATTGTAAATAGTGCTGCTATGAACATTGGGGTGCAGGTGTCATCCTGAAGTAGATTTCCTTCTGGATACAAGCCCAGGAGTGGGATTCCAGGGTCATATGGTAAGTCTATTCCTAGACTTTGAGGAATCTCCACACTGTTTCCCATAGTGGCTGAACCAAACTGCATTCCCACCAGCAGTGTAGGAGGGTTCCCCTTTCTCCACAGCCTCTCCAGCATTTGTCATTTGTGGATTTTTGAATGACGGCCATTCTGACTGGTGTGAGGTGATACCTCATTGTAGTTTTGATTTGCATTTCTCTGATAATTAGTGATATTGAGCATTTTTTCATGTGCTTTTTGATCATTTGTATGTCTTCCTTGGAGAATTGCTTGTTTAGGTCTTCTGCCCATTTTTGGATTGGGTTGTTTATTTTTTTCTTATTGAGTCGTATGAGCTGCTTATATATTCTGGAGATCAAGCCTTCATCGGTTTCACTTGCAAAAATTTTCTCCCATTCCATAGGTTTTCTTCTTGTTTTACTTCTGGTTTCCTTTGCTGTGCAGAAGCTTGTAAGTTTCATTAGGTCCCATTTGTTTATTCTTGCTTTTATTTCTTCTAGGAGAAAATTTTTGAAATGTATGTCAGATAATGTTTTGCCTATGTTTTCCTCTAGGAGGTTTATTGTATCTTGTCTTATGTTTAAGTCTTTAATCCATTTTGAGTTGATTTTTGTCTATGGTGTAAGAGAGTGCTCTAGCTTCATTGTTCTACATGCTGCTGTCCAGTTTTCTCAACACCACTTGCTGAAGAGACTGTCTTTATTCCAAAGTATATTCTTGCCTCCTTTGTCAAAGATGAGTTGACCAAAAGTTTGTGGGTTCATTTGTGGGCTCTCTATTCTGTTCCATTGGTCTATATGTTTTGGTACCAATACCATGCTGTCTTGATGACTGTAGCTCTATAGTATTGTCTGAAGTCTGGGAGAGTTACTCCTCCAGCCTCTTTCTTTCTTTTCAGTAATGCTTTGGCAATTCTAGGCCTTTGATGGTTCCATATAAATTTTATTATCATTTGTTCTAGTTCTGTGAACTATGTCCTGGGTAATTGGATAGGGATTGCATTAAATCTGTAGATTACCTTGGGAAGTGTGACCATTTTAACAATATTGATTATTCCAATCCAAGAGCATGGAATATCTTTCCATTTTTTAAAGTCTTCTTTAATTTCCTTCATCAATGGTTTATAGTTTTCTGTGTATAATTCTTTCACCTCCTTGGTTAGATTTATTCCCAGATATTTTATTACTTTGGGTGCTATTTTAAAGGGGATTGTTTCTTTACTTTCTTTTTCTGTTGATTTATCGTTAGTGTAAAGAAATGCAACTGATTTTTGAATGTTAATTTTGTAACCTGCTACCTTGCTGAATTCTTCAATCATCTCTAGTAGCTTTTGTGTGGAACTTTTAGGGTTTTCTATATATAGTAACATGTCATCAGCATATAATGACACTTTTACCTCTTCTTTTCCAATTTGGATCCCTTTTATTTCTTTCTCTTGCCTGACTGCTGTGGCTAGGACTTCCAGGACTATGTTGAATAGGAGCGGTGATAGTGGGCATCCTTGTCTTGTCCCAGATTTTAGTGGGAAGCTTTTGAGCTTTTCAACTTTGAGTACTATGCTGGCTGTAGGTTTGTCATATATAGCTTTTATTATGTTGAGATATGTTCCCTCTATACCCACTTAGGTGAGAGTTTTTATCATAAATGGGTGTTGAATTTTATCAAATGCTTTTTCTGCATCGATTGAGATGATCATGTGGTTTTTGTCCTTTCTCTTGTTGATGTGATGTATTACACTGATTGATTTGCGTATGTTGAACCAGCCTTGCGTCCCTGGGATGAACCCCACTTGGTCATGATGTATAATCTTTTTTATGTGTTGTTGGATTCTATTTGCTAAAATTTTGGTGAGGATTTTGGCGTCTATGTTCATCAGTGATATTGGCCTATAATTCGCTTTTTTTGTACTGTCTTTGCCTGGTTTTGGTATCAGGGTGATGGTGGCTTCATAGAATGGGTTTGGGAGTATTCCCTCCTTTTCAATCGTCTGGAAGAGTTTGAGAAGGACTGGTATGAGTTCTTCTTTGTATGTTTGGTAGAATTCCCCAGTGAAGCCGCCCGGTCCTGGACTTTTATTTGTAGGGAGGTTTTTAATTGCTATTTCTATTTCCTTTCTAGTGATCAGATTGTTCAAGTGTTCAGATTCTTCTTGATTCAGTCTTGGTGGACAGTATGTTTCCAGAAACTTGTCCATCTCCTCTGGGTTATCCAGTTTGGTTCCATATAGTTTTTCATAATATTCTCATATGATATTCTGTATTTCTATTTTGTTTGTTGTAATTTCTCCATTTTCCTTTCTTATTTTGCTAATTTGTGCTCTCTCTTTTTTCTTCTTTGTGAGTTTGGCCAGAGGTTTGTCGATTTTATTTACTTTTTCAAAAAACCATCTTTTGGTTTGGTTGATTTTTTCTATGGTCTTGTTAATCTCTATTGTATTTAATTCCTCTCTGATCTTTATTGTTTCCTTCCTTCTGCTGCTTTTTGGGGCTTTTTGTTCTTCTTTTTCTAGTTCATTCAGGTGGTGGGTTAAATTGTTTATTTGAGATTCTTCTTCTTTTTTGAGGAAGGCCTGTATCGCTATAAACTTCCCTCTTAGCACTGCCTTTGCTGTGTCCCATAGGTTTTGAGTGGTTGTGCTTTCATTATCATTTGTCTCAAGGTATTTTTTAATTTCAGCTTTGATTTCCTCATTGATCCATTGTTTTTTCAATAACATATTGTTTAATCTCCATGCGTTCCTGTTTTTCTCCTTTGTTTCTCTGTTGTTGATTTCCAGTTTCATGGCATTGTGGTCAGTAAAGATGCTTGAGATAATTTCTATCTTCTTAAAATTGTTGAGGTTTCTTTTGTGCCCAAGTACATGATAGATCCTGGAAAATGTTCCATGTGCACTTGAGAAGAACGTATATCCTATTTTTTGGGGGTGTAATGCTCTGAAAACATCCACCAGATCTAGCTTTTCTATTGTAGTATTTAATTTCTCTGTTGCCTTGTTTACTTTCTGTCTGGAAGATCTGTCTAGTGATGTTAATGCAGTGTTAAAATCTCCAACTATGATTGTATTCCCATCAATATCCCCCTTTATCTCTGTTAGTAATTCTTGTATGTACTTAGGTGCTCCTATATTGGGTGCATATATACTAATGAGTGTAATATCCTCATCTTGTATCACTCCTTTAATCATTATAAAGTGTCCTTCTTTATCTTTCTTTATGGCCTTTGTTTTAAAGTCTATTTTGCCTGAAATCAGTACTGCAACACCTGCTTTTATGGCTTTTCCATTTGCATGGAATATCCTTTTCCATCCTTTCACTCTCAATGTGTATGTGTCCTTCTCCCTAAAGTGGGCCTCTTGTATGCAGCATATTGAAGGTTCTTGCTTTCTTATCCAGTCTGCCACTCTGTGTCTTTTGACTGGAGCATTTAGTCCATTAACATTTACAGTAATTAATGATAGATGTGTGTTTATTGCCATTTTGAACTTATCTTTGCAGTTGAATTGGTATATCCTCTTTGTTCCTTTCTTCTTCCTTTTGTGGTTTGGTAATTTTCCTTTGTATTATCATGGATTTTATTTAATTTTTGTGACTCCTTTGTAAATTTTTGGCTTCTGGTTACCCTTTTTTGTAAATCTATCAACCCATTACTATAACTGTTTTTATTAAACTGATAGTAACATGATCTCAAACCCATCCTACTGTTAAAAAAAATTAAAAAAGAAAGAAAAAGCATATTCTATACTTCCCTGCCTCCCTCTCCCACTCTCAGTGATTTGTATGTCTTCTTTTATAATTTCATGGTTACTTTATCTGTAATTCATGAGTTATCACCTTTCCAGTTGTGAGTTTCTCATTTCTGTAGCATCCTGCTGCTTTTCTATTTAGAATAGCCCTTTCAATATTTCTTTTAGCATGGGTTTAGTGTTGCTAAACTCCTGCAGCTTTTTTTTTTGTCTGTGAAACTCTTTATTTCTCCTTCTATCCTCAAGGATAGCCTTGCTGGATAAAGGATCCTAGGCTGCATCTTTTTTTCATTCAGGGCTTTGAATATATCTTGCCACTCCCTTCTGGCCTGTAGTGTTTGTGTAGAGAAATCAGCTGAGAGCCTTATGGGAGTTCCCTTGTAACTTACTCTTTGCTTTTCTCTTGCTGCCTTTAGAATCATTTCTTTATCCTTGACTCTGGCCATCTTGATTATGGTATGTCTTGGTGTGGGTCTATTTGGGTTCTTCCTGTTTGGGACCCTCTGAGCTTCCTGTACTTGGATAGCTGATTCCTTCTTTAAGTTTGGGAATTTTTCAGTCATGATTTCTTCAAAAACCTTTTCAATCCCCTTTGATCTTTCTTCCCCTTCTGGGACCCCTATTATGCAAAGATTGGGACGCTTTATATTATCCCATACAGCCCTTATGCTATTTTCATTATTTTCTATTTGCTTATATTGTAGTTCTTCTGAATGGGTGCTTTCTATTGCCCTGTCTTCTAGATCACTAATTCGTTCCTCTGCATTATCTAGTCGGCTTTGCACAGCTATTAGATCATTCCTCATGTCTGTCAATGAGTTTACCCATTCTACTTGGCTCTTCTTTTTAGCTTCAATTTCATTTTTGACATATTTTATATCTCTAAACACTATCTCTTTTAATTCCTTCAGCAATTCGATCACTCCTTTTTTGAAATCTTGATCTAGTAGGCTATCGATGTCTATTTCATTGATCTTTCTTTCAGGGGATTTCTCTTGTTGTTTTAATTAGGAAAGGTTTTTCTTCTTCTTCATCTTGCTCATACCTCTTTGGCACTGTGGTTTATGGACTATCAGTTGTTTATTTTGGTCCTTAAGGATTTTATCCATCTGATGTCTATTTAGGAATAGAACTTAGGAAAAAAAGAAAAAAATATGAGAGAGAGAGAAAGAATTTTAAAAGAAGGGAGAAAGAGGGTTTGAAAACAGTGTATAATGAATAATAGAAGAGTGAGTTGAAGCAGAGTATTAATCGGGTTGAGACGTCCTTTTAAAACCTTTACAAAAAAAGGGGGTGGAGATGAATAGATGTATTTTAAACCTGTGTCTAATCAATAGCAGGACTTCAACAGCTAAGAGAAATAGAAATGAATTAAGAAGTAAAGATTAAGAGAGTAATAGAAAATAGAACAGGTAAAAACAGATTTAAAAAAAAAGGGGGGGTTGTCGGTGTTCTCCTGGAGTCTGTGTGCTTTCTATGTGAAGTCTTTCTGTCTTCGTCCTGTTTTGGAAGCTCAGCTTGCTGTTTTCAGAGGCTCTCCGTTGGCGCCCTCTTCTGTGCTGCTCCCAGCACCTGTCAGCAAACAGATCGTGCCTCCTCCTAACACTGGGTCAGGTGCAGCTCTCTGCTGTGGGCAGGCGGGTCACTGCCCCTCCGGATGCCGCAGTCAGATGTTGCAGACTGGCCAGGTAGGAGGGTGGGTCGTGCCCCCTCCCAGCACCTCGGTCAGGGGCTGTGTTCCTGCCCGAAAGGTGGGGGGACCTCTCTCCCTCTACCTGCGCTGCCGGTAGTTCTGCTCTCTGTGTGGCTGTGCGCTCCGCCCTGGTCGGCGCTCCGTAGGTGGACTCAGGGAAGACCGAGGAACAGCCCTGTCCCTGCTCCGAGCCAAAACCCAGCTCCTTGTTTGTCTTTGTGGAGCAAGTTCTCTGAGGGACCAGGATGGAAGGATCCTATCTGCCCCGGGCTGCAGGCCAGTCTCAGTCTGGCCTTTGAGGCTGCTAAGCCCTTCGGTGCGGATGCAGGTTTCACCCCCTCCCCCGCCTGAGTGCTCAGCATAGAGGATATGTGGCTGTGCCTGAGCCCCGCCTCTCTTCCCCCGAAAACTTTCCGCGGGATTTCAGAGATGGGGGTGTGCACCCTTCCCCCGAGAGCACATCAACCTTGCTGTTTTACGGAGGGCCCAGGTTGTTCTGCCCTGTGCACCCACAGCCATGGCACGCAGCCCCTTGCGTTCCCCCGTGGCTGCCTCCATGCAGCCACTTCCTTCCTCCGTCCGGCTTGTGCAGCCTGGCCCTACTCGCCGCTGCTGGCCCGCGTCTCAGGCTGGGTGTCGGGGGGACGCTCTGTGCCCATTTAACTTAGTTCTGTTAGTCAAGGGCTGCTCTGTACAGATCCGAGCCTCAGAGGCTCCCCCTCCGTCCCGCTGGCCTCTCAGTTGGAGAGGGGAGACCCAGGGAGCGAGCGCCAGTCTCCTTTGCCACTCCCTCCCCGCGGGACCCGTCCCGCGCTGCTTTGCCTTTTGTTCTTTCTTTTTTCCTTTTCTCCTACCAGATTTTTGGTGTCTTTATCTTTTGAAGAGGGCGATGTTCTGTCGGAGTTCCACAGGTGCTCTGGTTGGCTGAGTGGGTCTGTAGATGTGGGTCTTGGTGTATTTGTGGGAGAGGGTGACCTGCGAGCGTCCTTCTACTCCGCCATCTTCTCTGTCCCTCCGCCATAACCATTTCTTTATCTCATCACTGGAAAAAGTAACTAGTCTCTTGATTATTTTCAAATGTAGGTCAAATCTATGAAAATTTGAGCATCAAGATACATAATGATATAATGAGTTCCAATTTATGGGATGAAATAGAATCTATGTGTCCATAGAGATATTAATTAATTAATTAAAGGAAAAGTGCTTCTTTACAGCAAAATATTAACTAATAAATATGAATGATTGATGAAGTCAGAAAATCATTATGGTATTCAAAATTAATACATAGAAATTTGGTGAGGAGGAGTATGTTCACATGGTCTCAAAGTATTTCCCATAAGTTAGTAAGGGAAAATTACTAACTTTGCAGTAGAGAACCTGGCCAATTCTACCTTAATCATGTGACCAAAGTCAACATCACTAATTTGGGGACAAACTACCATTATTCACCTCTTCATATACACTGGAAACAATGTAATATCTTTTTACTGGTTTTTTTTGGCCAAAAATGCATATGTGAATCTAATTATGACAAATTGTAAAACAAATCTAACTGGGGGATAGTATACAAAATAACTGGTACTCTTCAAAAACATAAAAGCCAAGTACGCAAAGAATGGATGAGGAACAATTCCCAATTAATAAGAACTAAAGGGACATAAAAACTAAATTGAATGTACGATTAGATCCTGGAATAGATACCAATGCATAAAAGACATTACTGGGACAATTAACAAAATGTGAGTATGGATTATGGGTTAGATAGTAGTATTGTATCTTTGTTAAGTTTCCTGATTTGGGTAATTGTACCATTGCTTTGGAAGAGAATGTCCTTGTTCTCAGGAAATACACATTTAAAAATTTAGGATTAAAGGCATTGTGCCTACAGCTTATTCTCATATCGATAATATAAAACAATCTGTGTATACTTAATAAATACATATGATAAACTGAGACAAAATGTGAACAGTTAGTAGATTTGGATAAGGGGTGAGTAGGAAACACTCACACTATCTTTCAAGTGTTCTGTAAGTTTAAAATTGAATAAATATATATATATTTAATTTCTACAAGTAAACATCCAGGCCCAATTGATTACACAGATTAATTCTACCAAGCATTTAAATAAGAAACAGCACCAATCTTACAAAATCTCTTTCAGAAAATACAATTTATTTTGTTAGGCCAATATAATACTGATACCAAAACATGCCAAAGATATTACAAGAAAAGAAATTTACTGAACTATATCCCTCACAAACATAAGCAAACAAGCCCTTAACAAAATATAACAAATTTAATCCATCAATATATAAAAAGGACAACACATCATGAGCAAGTGGATTTTAACCTAGGGATGCAAAGTTAATTTAACACTCAAAAATCAATATAATTCACCATGTTAGAATAAATTTATTTCTAAATAAGTTCATATCAATAGATGCAGGAAAAGCAAAATTCAACACCCATTCATGATAGAAAAACAAAGTCGTAGCAATCTATCAGTATAGGGAAACTCATCAGCCTGATAAAGATGTCTACAAACAATCTACAGCTTCATAATTTATCGTGGAATACAAATTCACTTCAGTATTGGTTTAGCAAGGACTATGTTAGCATTAAATTTCTTAGAATATTTTAGAGTTCCTAAGTATCTCCCACCAGTTAATAATTATGACATTTGTTGCACCATTTGATGTTATTATGGCCAACAGATAGGAAAATTTGAATTCTGCCTCACCTCACTGCTACCTTTCTCCTGAATTCCTTAAAGGAAGCATAAGTACAAACAGTAATCAAAAAGGAAAGGAAAGTAGTATTTTATTAACTACAACTGATTATTTGACTTAGAATTTCAAAACAAAGAATTCTGATTAAGTGAAATGGTATACACTTCTCTTATAAGAATATTAAACCAAAATGGCTTCAGATCAAAGCAGATAATGAGGTCTTCTTAATTATTCACATTCCCTTCCTATCTCACTCCCTGCCACCACCATTTTCTTGCTTAAACCAATAGTTTTGATGAGATGTGGAAGTTTACTTGTTCCTTTTTGCATTGTAGCAAAATAAGAAACTCATTCATATATATATTGATTAACAGGGTCTGGAGCTTTAAGAGGGTTCCCATGGCAGTGGTTAGCAACTGGGGGTTCTTCAGTTCAAACAAGAAGAGTTTTGAAGGGACTTGTAATCATGGAAAATTATAATAAAATCAATTTCCAGAGTTTTGACTGTCTTTCATATTTTTTGAACACTTGACCAGCCTAAGAATTTATCATGCAGATTTTCCTTTCCCAGTTGCCCTTCTCCTACTTTACAAAAGAAATACATGCATCTTATGCATGCAGAACCTTGCCATGGTGAGTTGCCTCAAGTTCTAAGAACCATTAATGCAGCTAAGGGACAATTCCAAAAAAGGAAGCTGAGAAAGTAAAAGATAGTAATGAAAAAAAAACCCATTTCCGGGACATTTACTGGTTATTGGATTAAAAGAAAATTGGGAAAAGTGGCCTAAAGCTATCAATTGGTGATCATTAAAAACAATTTTTGATAATTCAATCAGTGATCTTTAGCAGACAAGAAAGAAGAAGTTCAAAGTAACTTTTTAATTTACATCCATTTTTATGTGGTGTTTCAGCACTTACATTAATGAAAAGGAAAAATAGGATAGACTGGTGCTGGACCATCTCATTTAACAATAAATAGATATCTGCTTAAAATACATAAATTAATTGAAAAAATGTCCAATTTATTATTTAAATAGATTTTGATTATTATCAAAATGTTTAGAGTTAATGTTCTTTTGTCTATTTTGAACTAGTAATAACAATAAGATCAGAGAGAAAAATAAAGTAAAATTTCTGACTGTTAAATAATATTTTTGTTTATTTCTTAAACAAATGATGATGAATATTCAATTTGATGAGTATCAGATTGCTATTTCATTTATTTTCTATTGGATATTTTTTAAAAGATAGTTTTGTTTTAAAAGCCAACATTTGCAATATACTAAAAATTACATCTTAAGTGACAACTTAATATTATTTGTGTGAACATATAGTTTTTCAAAATTCTTGTAAAGGATGCTCAAAGAAAGTTTGGGAATCATTGTTCCAAAAGGTAGCAGGCTAAAATTTGAACAGAGATATTTTCCTTTTTAAATATAGGTTAACCAGTGCCTAAAGCTCATTCACAGAAAATCTTTGTTGAATTAGCTATGAGAGTTTATAAGTATTTATACTGACTACTCAGATCAATATTTAGAAAATTGTATAGCATTTTTCAAGTCTGGCATGATTTGTCAATTGTTTGAAATTAGACAGCATTCCAGTATTTTTAAAACTAAGGAATGAAAACTTTAATATCTATAAAACATAGGGCTATGTTTAAAGATTTACAAAGATGAGCTAACAACATGCTGGTAATCAATATAGATTAATCTGGTATCTTTTGTACAAACAGTACAAAGTAAGCATGAAAAATGTCCCCACACCCTATTCATCATTGGCTATGATCACTGATTCTACAACCTCTTAATGGATTCATTATAATTCCTATTTTTAAAAATAGAGGATGTCTGAATAATTTTATAATGTTTTACTTTCCTGATCATCTTCATGGAAACAAGAGACAGGGTATATAGCCTCCTATCTGCTTAAATAGAGAAGAGGTAAAGAACTATGATCTATTAATGTTCTCCTAGAACACTTCCCAGAAAATTTGATAACTGAAGTACAATAAAATGTACACATCATGAAGTCATTTACAGAACTAAAAAGATACTCACTCCAACTTGACTTTATATTTATAAAATTTCATTTTTTAAATTATGTGTATAATCAAACCCTGGAAAATTAATATTGAGGAATAAATTAAATTGAAGAATGGAATGGATTCCTTACACCTCATCTAAAATATGTATCTTACGATTGTCTAGTTGGCTATTTAAGTATAATTTCCTTAGACTTTACCCATATCTTTTTATTTTATTTTGCATTATCATGTTGAGATGATAAATTAAAAGAAGAGATTCTTTTTAAATTTTGGTTCAAATAGTGTTCCAGAGAAATCATCCATATGGAAAGAATATCTTGAGCCCACATTTACTATGAATAAACTTCATGAGATTGTACTATGAATATTCAAATCTCCTAAATTATTAAGTCAGCTATTATTAAATCAGATACTAAAAAAAAACTGCTGAATGCTGTCAAATTGGTGTTATCATCTTGAAGGACCAAAGCTAACTTTTGTAAGAACTATATAGATATATAGATATAGATAGTTATAGATATAGTTATGTAGTAAGTTACCTAGTTTACATTGTCAAGAAGATAAGCATTAACTGAAATACATTTTCATTATGCCTATAAAATACATCAGAAGTTGATCTTTTGATATTAAGATATTAATGAGGTTATTCTATCTTTGCCTTCATCAAAATTGCTTTGCTATAAAACTGAAAAAGGAAAGGATATAGAGCCCTGGAAAATGAGGCATTTATTTCTTAAAATTCAGTTCCTTTTCCATCCAGTGTCAGTAAATTCTGAGAGTAAAGTTGAATGGGGATATTTGTGTTTGTTTCCCAAAACAATCCCCCTCTAGTTATTCTCTTGAGGCAGTATAATACTGTCGCAGATGATGTGCTTCTGAGGCTAAAAGGGTCTCTTCAGGGGCAAAAGTTGTTTCTGAAAAGCAATCTCCTACCTTGACTGCCTCTTCTAAACTGGAGTTTCTTTTCTTTCTTTAAATAGAAAAAAAAATTAAGAAAAAAAGTTAATTATTGACGAACATTATTAAAATAGTAACATATTAAAGTAGTAATATGGAATAGATTTTCTATATATCACATGTAGGCTGGAAATCAATTTTTTGAGAGAGATAAATATTCTCTTAGAAATACAGTTTATTCTAGCAAAGAGTTAAATGCTGTTTATAATTCCCCAGGCAATGTGATGATGAAGTGAGAATGCTCTTAATTCGAACCATGTTTGATTTCTTGCTCCATTCCAATGTGAATTATTTTTCCTGGGAGGGAGCCAATTGGTTTATATACTGTATTCTCGGTGACTTTTTACCTGCTTCTTCCATCATTGCTAACACTGACTTCTCTACCTAGTAAGATGGAAAAGAGTCCATTCTCCTTAGAATTAGAAACCCAAAGGATATTCTTAACCTTTCAGTCATTTTACAGTCACTTCTATCAAATAATTGATCAGGGGTTGTCTGGAGCTGGGGTAGAGTAGAGCTGATGGGCACTTCTCAGTGTCCTACTCGGTTGGTTACAAACTTCGTTCTCTGAATGGACATTGAATTAGACATTTCAACTCTCTTCAGTCAGGAAAGACTCAATGGAGCCCTCTTTTAGAGCCAGACAGTTATCATTTCTCCTTGTGATTCAAATCTTTTAATCCCTGTTATCTGAAACTGAATCAAGAACCACACAGTTCTTTTCATTCTCTCACACAAGAGGTCTCTGATGAAAGAAATTGGTAATTCCAGAATTCCAGAGTTTCTCAAGCAGCCATGCAACTGAAGAAAGCACTGGGATCTTAGATATTCTAGCAGCCCAGAGCTTTTCCACATTGATAAGTTCAGCTAGTGTCCAAACTTCCAGATATAATATTACTTTTTCCATTTCTGGTCTTTGAAAATTTTAAAGAAATTTAAGTTCTTAAAACTTTATTATTATTTCTTTCTATGATTTAGATCTACTGAGATATAAATGCAAGCAACAAAATAATTGTCAGAGTTATATTATCTCCTCAATTTTTCCTCTTTATTGATTGAAGAAAATTATAAAAATATCAAAGGAATTTTGATTTGGTTTTCTTACCAGAAAATTAAAATAAATATTTAGACATTAAGTTCTGTGCAATTAAATTTAAACCTGCAAAATTCTAATTTTAGTTGGCAAATATAAGCAGTTATCATTGTCCCTTTAACTATTGTCTGAGAGGTTTGATTGAAAGAGTATACATCAAGAATTTGTGCCTGGGTCATGGAACAAAAATAAAGGCCACTATGAATATTGATCTGCTCTGACCTGAAGGCAATCAAATTTATTTTGCCTCTAACAGAAATCCGATCTCTTCTTCTTTCTGGTGCTTCCCCTGGGAATAACCACCCTAGTGCTCCACCTTGGAGAATTTTATTTCAGCCTTACCTGAAGAAATTATTTCTGTACTGAATTTAAGACTCTCCACAACAATTTTATTTGGAGGCATTTTACTCATTCAGTATTCCAGAGAAAGCCAAATGGATTATCCAAACTGATGTTGGTCAGTTGAAGTAAATTTTCTGAGAGACTATTCCTTGAAAGTAAGCAAATGATATGCAATGAAGTTAAGGAGTTAGATCAATTCTGGAAATGGTTAATCCCAGTGCTTCCAATCAGAAGAATGGATCAGTGTGACAGAGAAATGAGCTGGCAGTCAATTCTCAGGACTTAGGTAACTGGGGCAGGCAAGACCTGGAGAAGCTAAGACCAACAATTTAGTACGGAAAACCTCTCAAAGAAGAGGAGTGATAAGAGTAATTCAGGAAGAACAAGTCCAAGGAAGAACAAGGTATAGCACATAGTTGTATTTAAGAGTGGAAATCAAAGCAGAAAACTGGTCCTTTGAACATGTCAAATAAAAAGTTGTATTAGTAAAGCACTTAGCTATGAATAACCAATAGATGCTAATAGAGGTTTGAACAGATAAGAGTTTCTTTTTCTCATATAAAAAGTCTAGAGATGGGTAGGTGCTGGAATTACTTTGTCTGTTCATTGAAATTACCCTGAACCCAGTATGTTATCATTCTGTTCTTCCATCTTGTGTTGGCTCTTCTTTAAATACATGCTGCCCAATTGCTGCAAGATGACACAGCAGCCCCAAACAATATGTCTACATTTAAAGCCAGATAAATGGGTAAGTGTTGTACCAACTTTGTATATCATGTTGGGAATGCAAAGTCTTTCCCAGAAAATCTTAGCAAAAATCCATTTACATTTCATTGGCTGAAACTGTCATGTGGACATTTCCTAGCTGTAAGGAAAAGTGGGAAAGTTAACATATTCTGCTTTGCTCTGTGTTTCTGTAACATAAATTAGCTAATACGTGTTTAGTCAATAAGGCAATAATGTCATTATACAGCAATAAATATGTTGTTTCATGGGGAAATTTTCCTATGCAAAGGGAGCCAGAACAGCATCAGTAAATACATGTTGTATTGATTGAAAAATGCAGTTTTTAACACTTTAACATTTCTGAAACCAATGGAGTTTATAAATGTGTGGGATCATTATAAATTTCCATTGTCTATGTTATGCAGACTTAATCATAGTAGCATATATTTTCATACATTCAAATGAACTGTGTACTATTGGTATTGCAGGTGAAGCAATACAACTGAAGGCAAGACAAAGTACAAAATTCCTTAAAATCAAGGAAAGGCATTTAAAAACAACCAAGGGCTGGTATGACTGATATATATCTATAAACAATATCATTAAGATAGAAAACATCATTTTGGAGAAATTTTATGCTGATTGAACAGAAGCTGTTTAATATCTAGGGATACATGATTCAGTAAAGATAAAATAAAACTCTAAATTAGTCAAACAGAAAAACATCAGCTTCAAAAGTTGTAACTTGGGAGGTGCTTAAAGTTGGCAGGGTAGAAAGATGCAGAGCTTACCCTCTCCACAAATATGTCAACCTTACAGATACATATGAAAAAATTCTCTCTGAATACCTACTGAACTTTGGCATAATATCTCTTACAATTGGAACTACAAGAAAAATCCTCACAAAATTGGGTAAAAGAAAAAAGAAATCAGAGTGGGACCTGTAACCTGGAAAGGGAGAAGCAAAGGAGGAAAAGCTCCCTCACCCTAGGAAGCCCCCTCTCCTGCAGAGAGGCCAGCTGGGACAGAAAGAGAGCTTCAGAAGCTTATAGTTGACAGTAACAGCCACTTGGCAGACTGAATGGAGAGAAATCAGCACAGAGGGTCCTTGAGATCTCCAGCCTGAGACGCAAGCTGAAGAGTGTGGGCAAGGACTGGGTGCTAGAGCTCAAATATTAGAGTATGGACATGGGAAGATGACTGGAGTTGACTGCACAAAGGCAGCCTCAGGGGACTGGACTATTGTTCAGGCTGAGGCTGGTAGTATGTTCAGAACAGCCTGAGTCCACCATAGAAAACACTACTACTGGTGTAAATGTGGGGAGGGGCACAATGCAGCCATAGCACCCTTCTCACTAACCCAGAGGGCATTTCTCAGAACCATTACTGGCACTATGGTCTCATGAACAGAGAGGCAGGATCTAGACATAGAAATCTTCTCAGCTTGTTCTGGAGGGAGGGACACAATTGCTTGTGCATGGCTCCTGGGTGGAAGTGGAGTTGAAACCTGAATCCATTCCCAGGGTTCGCATAACTTCCCAGGCAGGATTGAGATTTCAGTCAAGCCCCAGGTGGCTGTAGTGGATTTCCTCCATGGTGCTGTTGTAGACCCATGCCAGTGGAACAACTGAGTGGAGATCTGGTACACAGCAGTGTTGGTCTGGCATTAACAGCAGATGGAGCTAACATATGGGTTGACCATGTGGCTCAAAATGGATCTGGGTGTGTGACTGCATGCATACTACAGTGAATCCTAGTGCCTGATGTAGGTGGATCTGCACAAGTGGCTCTGTGTGCACAGAACTTGGAGGACAGTAGGACAGGATGCTGACATTCCTACAGCTGACAAGACAAGAGTAGCCTCAACAAAGTATACTTTGTAAGCCTTCATGAATGACAAGTGACACCATAGAGGGCACTTTACAGTGGATATCTCCTATGGAGAAATACTCAGTGGCTCCTCTTTTGGCAGAAATGCTCCAACACCATCTACCACATACCATGAACCAACAACATCCCCAATCAAGGGGAAAGCAGCCAGCATACCCAGAGGAATTACACAACAATTGTTCATAATAAAAATAGCTCTCATGACAAAAATATTAGGTGCCCACAGTCTGCACAGGGATGCTCAGACACAAAAGGAGCCTTTCAATGCCACACTAGATAACTTTTTCCTAAATTCGTAGAATCAGGGAAATAGGAGTGAAAATGAAGAAGCCAAGAAACCACACCAATTAAAAGAACAAGAGAAGTCCCCTGAAAGAAAAAACAATGAAATAGATCTTGACGGTCTACTAGACCCTGACTTCAGAAAGAAAATAATAAAAGCACTAAATAAGAGAGGCTATTGATAGAAATGCAAAGTAATGTAATAAGGAAATAGAAACTCTAAAGAGAATTCAATTAAAATCAGAAAACTCAATTGATGACATAAAAACCAAGGTAAATGCAGTAAATAGCAGACTAAATAATGCAGAAGAACTAATGAGTAATTTAGAAGACAGGATAATAGAAATCACACAATCAAAATAGCAGACATAAAAGCAAATAAAAATTGAAAGCAATATAAGGACAATGGGAGAATATAAAGCATATGGATATGGGACCCACATAATAGGCATCTCAGAAAGAGAAGAAAGAGAAAAGGGGTCAAAAAAATATTTGAAGAAATCATGACTGAAAACTTCCCAAACCTAAAGGTGGAAACAAATATCCTAGTACAGGAAGCACAGAGGGTCCCAAATAAGAAGAACCCAAAGAGGCCTACACCAAGACATATTAGAATTAAGATGGCCAAAGTTAAAGATAAAGAAAGGCTTCCAAAGGCAAGAAAAAAAAGAGTAAGTTACAAGGGACTCAGCTATCAGCTGATTTCCCTACAGAAATGTTGCTGGCCAGAAGAGAGTGCCAAGATATATTCAAAGCCATGAAAGAGAAAAATATGCAACCTAGAATACTCTACCCACCAAGACTATATTTTAGAATAGGAGAGATGAAAAATTTCACAGACAAGGAAAAACTGAAAGAATATAGCAATACTAAACATATCCTAAAAAAATACTGACATTCTTCTTTTAATGGAAAAGAAGACCGCAATTGGAAATGTGATAAGTCCATTGAATTAAAAAAGAATAAAATGAAGATATAAAAGAAGATGTCAAAATCATAAAATGTGGGAGGAGAGTATGAAAATGTGGATTTTTTTCCCATTTTTTGGATGTGTTTGAGCCTACATGATTACAAGTCTAAAGCAAATAAATACAGTAATGGATTAACATATTTGAAAAACAGGATAACCACAAAACAAAAGCATACAATAAAGTCACAAAAACCAAAAAGAAAAGAAATCAAGGTAATACAAAATTATCATATTACAAAAAGAAAATCAAAAAGAAAAAGAAAGGAACAAAGAAGAAATACCAACTCAAAACCAAAGTTTAAAGTGGCAATAAACACACATCTATCAATCATTACCATAAATGTCAATGGAGTAAATGCTCTAATCAAAAGACATACAGTGGCAGATTGAATAATAAAGCAAAAGCCTACTGTATGTGCATATAGGAGACACACTTTAGGGTGAAGGACACAAACAGATTGAAAGTGAGAGGATGGAAAAAGATATTTCATGTGAATGGAAATGACAAGAAATTGGTGGTTACAATACTCATACTAGACAAAATAGACTTTAAAACAAAGGCCATAAAGAAATGTAAAAAAGGACACTATATAATGATCAAAGGAAATCCAAGAAGAGGATATTACACTTGTTACCATATATGCACCCAATGTAATAGCACCTTAATATATGAAATAAATACTAACAGACATAAAGGGAGAAATTGATGGAAATAAAAGAATAGTAGGAGACATTAATACCCTACTAACATTATTGGACAGATCTTCCACACAGAAATTCAATTAGGCAATGGAGATACTAAATGACACAATAAAACAGGTAGACTTAATCAATATTTTCAGAACATTACAACCCTAAAATACAAAATATACATTCTTTTCAAGTGCACACGGAACTCTCTTGAGGATAGACAACATACTTAGACACAAAATAAGCCTTACAAATTTAAGAGATTTGAGATTAATTCAATCATCTTTTTCTGACTATAATGCCATCAAACTAGAAATCAACTACAGAGAATAAAAAGAGATAGAGAAAAAAATGACTGAATGAAGATTAAACTACACATTATTAAGAAAACAACGGTCAACAATAAAGTAAAAATACAACCACACAAAATCTATGGGATGCAGCAAAAGCAGTCCTAAGAGGGAAGTTCATAGCCATACAGGCCTTCCTCAAAAAATAAGAACAGTCTCAAATAAACAACCTAATGTATCTCCAAAAGAATTAGAAAAAGAACAAAAAGCAAAACCTGAAGTCAGCAAAAGGAAAGAAATAACAAAGATCAGAGAGAAAATAAATAAAATAGAGATTAAAAAATAAAAGAAAAATCAATCAAGCCAAGAGTTAGTTTTTGAAATACTAAACAAAATTAACAAATCGTTGGCCAGACAAAGAAGAAAAGAGGGAGGACACAAATAAAATAAGAAATGAAAATGGAGAAATTACAACCAATACCACAGAAATAGCAAAATAAATAAATAAATAAATAAATAAATAAATGAATACTATGAATAACTATATGGCAACAAATTTGACAACATAAGAGAAATGGACAAGTTTCTATAAACATACAGTCCATCAAAACTGAATCAAAAAGAAATAGATAATTTAAACAGACAAACCACTACAAGTGAAATAGAGTCAACCAAAAATAAATAAATAAATAAATAAAACCTGCAGAGAAAAGTCCAGGACCAGATGGCTTCACTGGGGAATTCTACCACACATGCAAAAATGAACTCATACCAATCCTTCTCAAACTCTTCCTAAAGATTGAAAAGGGTGGAACATTGCCAAACCCATTGTATGAAGCCACCATCACCCTGATACCAAAACCAGACAAAAACACTAACAAAAAAGAAAATTACAGGCCATATATTTTATGAATATAGATGCAAAAATCTTCACCAAAGTATTGGCAAACAGAATCCAACAATGCATAAAAATGATCATACATGATGATAAAGTTGGATTTACCCCAAATACACAAGGATGGTTCAACATATGCAAATCAATCCACATAATATGCCACATCAAACAAAGAAAGGACAAAAATGACATGATCATCTCAACAAATGCAGAAAAAGCATTTGATAAAGTTCAACACCCATTTATAATAAAAAGTCTTAACACAGTGGGTATAGAGGGAATGTCCCTCAATATAATACAAGCTATTTATGACAAACTCATAATACTCAGTGATGAAAAGTTGAAAGCCTTCTGCTAAAATCTGGAACAAAACAAGGATGTCCACTCTCACCGCTTATGGATATATTTCACTTATGAACATAGCATTGGATATCCTAGCCATAGAAAAAGAAATTAAAAAGATAAAAATTGTAAGAGAAGTGGGAAAATTGTCACTATATGCAGAAGTCATGATACTATGTGTAGAAAACCCTACAGTTTCCACACAAAAACTATTAGAGCTGATAAATGAATTCAGCAAGATAGCAGGATACAAGATTAACATACAGAAATCAGTTCCATTTCTTTACACTAACAATGAAATAACAGAAAAAGAAAATAAAGAAACAATCCTTTTAAAAATTGTATCTAAAAATAAAATACTTAGGAATAAACCTGACCAAGGAGGTGAAAGACTTATATGCAGAGAACTGTAAAACATTGTTTAAGGATATTAAAGATGAGTTAAAGAAATAGAAAAATATTCCATGCTCCTGGATCGAAGCAATTAATATTGTTAAAATGGCCATATTACTCAAAGCTATATACAGGTCTAATGTGATCCATATAAAATTACCTAGGACATTTTTCACAGAACTAGAACAAATAATCCTAAAATTTATATGGAATCACAAAAGATCCAAAATTGCCAAAGCAACACTGAAGAAAAAGAATGAAGCTAGAAGAATATCACTCCCAGACCTCAGAGCTGTAGTAATCAAAACAGTGTGATATTGGCACAGAAGAAGACTTATGGATCAACAGAACAGAATAGAGAGCCTATAAATAAATCCACAGACTTTTGGTCAATTAATCTTTGACAAAGGTGGCAAGAACATATAATGGAGCAAAGACAGTCTCTTCAGCAAGTGGTGTTGGGGAAACTGGACAGCTGCATGTAAATCAATGAACTTAGATAACTCCCTCACACCATCCATAAAAATAAATTCAAAATGGCTTAAACACAAAAACAAGAAAAGACACTATAAACCTCTTTGAAGAAAACATAGGCAAATATTCTCTGACATAAATCTTAGCAATGTTCTCCTAGGGCAGTCTATCCAAGCAATAGAAATATAAGCAGAAGTAAACAAATGGGACTAATTAAACTTACAAGCTTTTGCACAGCAAAGGAAACCATAAACAAAACAAAAAAATTGGAGAAAATATTTGCAAATTATGTGACAGGCAAAAATGGGCAGAAGGCCTAAATAAACAATTCTTCAATGAGGACATACAAACAGCCAAGAGGCACATGAAAAAATGCTCAATAGTATTAATTATCAGGGAAATGCAAATCAAAACTACAATGAAGTATCACCCCACACCAGTCAGAATGGCCATCATTCAAAAGTCTGCAAATAATAAATCCTGGAGAGGGTGTGGAGAAAAGGGTACCCTCCTACATTGTTGGTAAGAATGTAGTTTGGCGCAGCCATTGTGGAAAACATTAAGGAGATTACTTAAAAAACTAAAAATAGACTTACCATATCATCCAGCAATCTCACTCTTGGGCATATATCCAGAGGAAACTCTAATTCAAAAAAATGCATACACTACAATGTCCATAGCAGCGTTAATTACAATAACCAAGACATGGAAACAATCTAAATGTTCATCAACAGATGACTGGATAAAGAAGTTGTTTTATACACATATATACACACACACACACATATACACATGCATACATACACACACACACATACATATATACACAATGCAATACTACTCAGCCATAAAAAAGAATAAAATAATGCCATTTGCAGCCACATGGATGGGCTTGGAGATTGTTATATGAAGTGAAGTAAGCCAGAAAGAAAATGAAATATGCCATATGATATCACTTATATGTGGAATCTTAAAAAAAAAAAAGTACACCAATGAACTTATTTACAAAACAGAAACAGATTTACTGACATACAAAACAAACTTATGGTTACCGGGGGGAAGGGGGTGGGAAGGGATGGATTGGGAGTTGGAGATTTGCAGATACTAACTACTATATATAACATAGATAAACAACAAGTTTCTACTGTATAGTACAGAAAACTATATTCAGTATCTTGTAGTAACCTATAATGAAAAGGAATATATGTATGTATATGTATGACTGAAACTTTATGCTATAAACCAGAAATTGACACATCATCAACCAACTATACTTCAAAAAATATTTTTTTAAATAATAAAATTTTAAAAAGTAAAAAAAAAGTTGTAAGTTAGTAACTTGGAAGAAAATTTCAAAGTGCTTTTATGAAAACCTACAGTGCTCTTAATGGCATAAGTTATAATACCTTGTCCCAAGATACGGAAGACATTGCTGAGTTGAAAAGTGATACAAGAGTGGTGGCCTTCAAATGTGAAGACGTTTTAGGAATATTTACTGATTTTCTTTGCTTACAACTTTTGATTTTAGATATGCACAAGAGTGATATATATGTATAGATAGATAGATAGATAAATATATATATACATATATATATACTTTTAAATCTGTAACTAAATAAGCCTAAAAAACATTTTGTTTGTCATTGCTAAATTAGCACATATCTTTCTTATTACTGCATAAAATAATGGAGTACTTTGTCTTACAACTGAGGCATCTTATTGAATTTGGCATAGCCAGCAGGAAAAGAGAAGAAAATCACATTGGCATCTTCACTAGAATTAGGAATCTTCTCTGAATATTTTTTAAGAAATATTTTTATTAACTATGTTAATTAAATTATTAAATTTAATTAAATTATTTAATTATAATGGTATATACACTTAATATAATTACTAATAATTAAGAAAAGTTAAAATGATCTCCTCGTGGGGTAGTCCCTCTCCAAATAAGTTCACTGAAGCCTTAATAGGCTCTTGGTCCCTGGCAAGCTGCACCACCTTCCTTGGTTGGGAAGATGGTAACCCCACTGACTCAAAGCTTCATTCCCATTTGCATTGACTCGGTACCTGCTACTTCTGCTCTTGCTGGAGTGTGAGTGACATCTTCTCTGCTGTTTTTTCACATTTTTAATATTCCCTCTGTTTGCTTCATGTCTTCAGAAATACATTTGTGGCTATTGGCTTTGTACCTACAATCTTGCTAAATTCTCTTATTTTTTTCTCATAATTTATTTGTAAATTATGTTGGCATTTCTGTGTACACAGCAATCATTTAATCTACATTAATGAAGTTTTGTTTCTTCTACCCTAATCCTTAATGATGGTTGCTTCTTCCCTTGCTGTCCTAAATAAGACTGAATACAGTTATGATTAAAACCAGTGAAAGTGGGTATCTCTGCCTTGTTCCTAAACTCAGTGAGACATTTTCATTATTTCACCATCTGTAAAGTTTTATGTGTGCATTACTTTTCAATATTTGATTTCTTTAATAGTTACAGGAACATTAATTTTATCTATACTTATGTCTATACATTTATTTATTTCATCAAAATTTTCAAGTTCATGATGCAGAGGTGTCAGCATGTTTGCAGTATTTGTAGTGATGTCACTCTTTTTAGGCCGGGACTGTGACAGCAATGTTTAGCATTTCCATGTTACCAGGAAAAGGAAAATAAGAATTATGTTGATTCTTAGTCATCTGAAAAAAAGATTTTTGATGAGAGACAGAAAGCATGATATAAGCAAGATTTTTATTAGTGAAGTAAAAAAAAGTAAAAGATAGTTCACTCCTGAGAATTGGGAGTGGGCCAATCCAAGAGAGGAAAAATGGAGCTGTTTCTTTGTTTTTCCTGTTTTTATATCCTGGTTTCATGATTGATTGATTGATTGACAACTCAGGTTCCCTGCTCTCTGGCACACTCATCCCCTTTTGGGCAGGTTCGTTGGGTCAGGTTACACCAGGTCCCTCTCCCATGCGCAGCTGCAGCGCTTTGATTTTGACTGGCTTCTTTCACTGGCCCTCATTTAGAGAAAGTAAAAATTTCTGGAGTCCCTTTCCCTGAATGCAGATATACTGTTATTTTCTGGGTTATTTCTTTCCCCCTTCTTTCCCCTTGCCCAGTGCTCATTTCTATCTAAAATGCCTAACATTTTCATTCCTAATATTGATCACTTGTTCCTTCCTTTTTCCCCCTTTATGAGCCTCTCTATAAGTCTGTCAATGTCTTTAGCTCCAAGGAACAACTTTTACCTTTGTTTATTTTTTCTGCTCTATGTTGACTTTTGATTTCTTTAATTTCTGCCCTTTTATCATTTCGTTCCTGTTTTCTTTAGACTTGTTTTCTTGTTCTTTTCTCTGAATTCTTTAAATGGATGCTCAACTAATTACTTTTAGCTTCTCTTTCTTTTACATCTATAAATTCCCCTTTTAAGCTTGGCTTTAACTTTTACATCCTACCAGGAAAACAATGAAGCAGAGAAGGAGGGTTTTGTTTCCAACATTCCTTGAAGATTTATTTTTTTCTTTCCTACATCAAGGCTGCAGTGACCTCCACCTCCTCTCAATACTAATTTATCTTTATATTTTCTTGACCTCTGCAGTTGGTGACACATTTGGCTCCATCTTTGATACATTCACTTTTTTCGGATGCTGTGATGTTGGTGTCTTGGTTTTCTGCTCACTTCACAGCCTGTCCCACAATTGTTTTGGCTAAAAGCTTTAGGGATTATCTTTGTTCATCTCTTAACTGTATCAGTCCCGAAGTGTGCATGCTCTCACATGTGTGTACACCCACACGTGAGCATACACACATATGTAGTACACTGACAAATCCTATCAATTCAATCTCAAAGGCACATCCAGAGCCCATATACATATACTCCATGTTTCCTTCATATATCATAACTGAAGCCATCATTACCTATTGAATTAACTATTAAAAGACCCTCCTAGCTGGTTTCTAGGTGCCATTGCTTCCTTTCTTATAATCCACCTTCCAAAGAAGCAGAGTGATTTTTAAAATACAATAAATGTGTTTAAATAATATCATTCTGTTTAAAACTATTCAAGGAATTCCCGTTGCACTAGAACAAAACCTAAATTCCTTTACCTGATTCATCCACCCTGTGCAAACTGAACCCTGCCTACCTGTCTCGCTCATCTTGCTCCATGCTCTTCCCTCACCCATTCTGTTCCAGCCTCTTACAATCCCTTAAACACAACCAATTTCTACTTGAGGCCTTACACTAGCTGACTCCTCTACCTGGACTGCTCTTACTCAAGATTTTTGCAGGGCTGGTTCCTCCTCTTCTTTTATATTTAACTTTTGCCACCTGTTCAGAGAAAAGTACCAACCTAATTTAGCCACACAGTCACTTTATCACATTAGTCCATTATAATTTTGTGAAAAACACTTTATACCTATCCTTTATTACATGTTTTTCTGTATCTTTTAGAATTTAAGCATAATAAAGATGCTGTTTATCTTTTCTCACTACTTTATTCCCAGCATCTAGAAAAGTACCTGTCACCTAATAAGAGCTTTATAAATGAAAGGGACTCCTCAAGACAAAATACAAAGAACATAAGATTAGTCCCTAAAGTACCTCAGAGGAACTATGGTATTAATATTGTTATCTGAATTCCAGAGTGATTTTAAGGCTCAGAGAAGAAATAAGAAGACCAAAACATATGGCCCCTGATTCAAAGTTATCTTGTAGTTATCATTTTTCTGATAGTACTTCCACGGGGAATTTAGAAGACCCTGAACCAAGAAAAAGACTGAGTTTCCATCATAAATATCAAGAAATGCCCCTCATCTCCTCCTTAAATTCTTATAAATCATGTTAGTAAAAACATTTGAGCTCTCCTTCTAGAATCTGTTGAAAATGGCTCAGGCAGAGAAATGATTGTTTTAAAACCCTTCTAGTTTTGCTCTGATTTTACTTCTTTACTTTTCCTCTCATTTTCTAATAGAACTGTTCAGTGGCTGATCTTATTCCTCTGTAAGATTAAGCACTAGTGTTGGGCCAGGGAAAAATTGGGGCACCTCTAGACAAAATGACTTCTGCCCTGAGTCTGCTAGAGCATGAAAATGTCATCACACTTTGATCTCAGTGCAGAGGACAGCAGGTGGGGCGTAGGGAAGCTCTGGAAGCTGCCTTTGGCCAAAATGCCCAGCATGGACCAGCCACCTGCAGTGCTGGGCAGAGCAGGAGCAGTAAAAGCCTAACCTTTGTGACCACTGCCGTTTCTGCTCACTTCTTCCCTTCAGTTGGAGGTTTAAAAAGCTTTGGGCTGGAAATGTACAAGGTTAACAATCAGCTTAAAATATTGATTATATAAACGTTTTATTCAACCTTCTGGATCTAATCAAATAAACTGGTACTATGAAAAAGCTCACTAGGCCTGTTGACTCCTGTCCCAAAATAGCCACTACCAGGTGTTAAGGAAGTAAGCAGGGCATTTTTACTAAGGCAGGCAACATCTAAGGCCACTGGTGCTTTAGGTAAGCAAGAACCTCTATGGACAGAGCTATTATGACAATTAAAATTATGTTCAGAGGATTTTGCTTCCAGAAAACCTCTTATTAAAACTGAATCTTCTCTTTAAGAAGCAAGAATTTTAAAAAAAAAATCTTATATATGGAAGGTATAAACTAATTCTTTACTTACAGAACTGAAGAATTTAAGTTATAGGTTGTGGGCTTTCCACAGCTGGGTCGCTCCTGCTCTTATTAAATTTCCCCTCTTCACAAGGTCAGGACCAAGAATGAATGACCTGCTGCACCCCCCAAAGTGCCCGAGACTGTGGAAGCTGCTCAATTTCCTCTCCCAAGCTCTTTGGTTAGAAATATGTACTAAAAACCCATTCAAAGTAACTGAAACTCAAAAAGTGGAAATCAGTTTAATGGCACAGGATTTTATTACACAAACTTAGAAATCATCTGGGTCTTAGGAGCAACTAGACGGGGGATGTGGGCTGGCTCCCCATCTCTTGACTCTGTTCCATTTACCTCTCTGCTGAACTCTCCCCTCTTTTCTCTCCCTGCAAACTGGCCTCCTCTGCTTCTCCCATTACCTGGGTAGAGATGGAGGCATACACATAATTTTTTTTTTTACGTTTAAATGTTTAGATTTAAGTTTCTATAACAGCCATCTTCTAGAAACAAAAGAAAATGACTACAGACCTAAGTGTAGCCATACAGTAATAACAAATGCAAATTCTATGATCCCTCCAGATCATCTGAAACATCACGAAGTTGAGCTACTGAATCCACAGCACTGGCTTCTAAAGTGGGGGTCATTTACATCAGGGACTTTTAAAATGATGCACTGGGATATTAGGAGGAATTCTAATGCTGGAGAAAAATATTAGAAATTTACCTTTACTTTTATCCTGTTAACCTTTCTGCATTCCTTATATCTCATTATGTACAAGGGCCATTTTAATAAGTTCATTTTTTTCAGGCTAAGGAGTTCTCTTTTTATTGCATCCACAGCTTCAATGCTAAAGAAGTAGAAATTGGACTAACATCTGGCCTGTCCCAAAACACACTGAACAAAGAATCAGGATTCTAAAAATAAACTACCACCAGTTAATTTCAAAGCAGATATTCTATGGAACACTGACCAGTAGTCCTATTACAGATTATTCTTCAGAATGCTCAGTGTTCCAAATATCTTCAGAAACTTTATTTTGTAATTTTTCAATCTGCTAATGATCTTCAGTTCCACATTGTTGAACTGGAGACATTCAGTTCTACTGACTTTGAATATTGCCTGTTGTTTCTCTGACATTAAATGCAGGCCTGGGACCCCCCAAGACACTTTCACAGAAAAGCTGTGGATGGTAAATGGCTATAACTTATCTATAAAGAGAAGGGACTTTAAAGATGACAACAATTGTTATTTATTAATCCTTCCATAATTTGTCTTCAAATTAAAAGTTGTTATGATTCAACATTAAGATAATACATTTGAGTGGGAACACTGAGGTTATTATTATTGTTTGTATGTATAATGGAGAAGTGGACCTGAAATAGTTTTTCTGATTAACATAATAATACAAAAGCTGTACACCCTCAGCTGTCATTGTTTACCTTCTAGAATAAAACTGGAAACCAAAGCATTGTCGGTTTCTAGTAGTATCCCCAGTGCAAGGAAAAAGATGAGCTGCAAGTTGTATGGAATCAATGGATGTGTTGTTTCTACAGAACATTCATAGTTTGTGTGCATGAGTGTGTGTGAGTTTTTCTTTTCCTTCATTCCTTGACCATGCTGCATGTGAAATGGATCTCTGTGTATATCTGTAACAATATGGCTAGTGCTTAAATAAATATAAACAAGAAAAATTAAATCAGGTAAAAACTTAATCCCGAAAATGGAATTTATCCAGCATCCTGAAGGCTTAGCACTTTGTAGGAGCTCAATAAATATTAAATCAAGGTTGCAAGATTCAAGGCCTGCTGAATCATAAAGAAAAACTAATTTCAAAGTCCTAGGCTATCTATAAAGGACCCCCTGCTTCCAGGCTCTGAATTCCAATTTTAAAGTCCCTAGCAGGTGCACTTTAACAGATAATGCTTACTACAGCCTGCATAAGGAGAGATATTATTTGTGAGGCAAAGAAGAATAAAACCTTATAGAGTATAATGAATGAGACACTTGCACTGTACCTGGGAGCAAATAAATGGAGCAGGAATGAATGAATCATCAGATCAATTGTTGAATAATCTTCTTTACTCTCTAATTATAAAAATGATTTGGAAACTAATTAAATCTTAAGCCAAGTTCCAATGATGTAATAAGTGAATTGAGAACTATGTGGGCTAGAATTTCCAGGTTCCTATCGAGCGCTGAGTACCTAATGACCTGGTGTAGCCCCGTGATTCAGTTGATGTGTGATCTGAGCATGTCATCTAACCTCTCCAGTCCTCAGTTCTACCCCCCGTAAAATGGAAATGATAATACTGATGTCAAAATGTCCCTGTTCAGAATAAGAAAGTATATGAAGAAGAATAAACATAACAGAAGCATGAAATAAGCCATTGTCAAACTTGAGAGACCTGGTGGTTCTTTAGATCAGGCAGAATGGACTGCAGAAGCCTTTGCCTGCTCTGTTGGCTGACTGCAGAATGCTGGAGTGAATGAGCACACAGCAGTGGGCTATCCCTTACTTCCCACCAGTGCCCTTACATGAACAAAAGGAAGATCTCCAGAGACTCTGGGATGGCTTCAGAGGCTTGAGTCAAATAGGAGATGCATAACACCATAAGACACACTTTACAGCCTCCCTGGGAAGTCAACACCATAGTCAGTTTCCCAGGACAGAAAGATCTTTTATAGATGAGACAATTCTGCACCACCCACGGATGCAGATTACCTCAACAATGTATTAATCCCCATGACATTTTTGCCTGTTGAAATTGTTCAAGGCCTGGCTCAAAGATTAATTTCCCTAAACATTTGCTGACACCACAGTCAAAGGTATGATTTTCCACCATTGAAAATCATGTTGCATTCTGTATCTCTTTATAAATGTATCTCAACCTACCTTATGTTATATATATATATTTGTCTTACTGCCTGCATTAATCAACTATCACTGTCAAAATGCTACATAGAAAATAACCCTAAATCTCAGTGACTGACAATCACAATCAGTGATTTTTCTCCCTTGTGTGTTTTCATCATTCCTCCAAAACCAGTGGCTGTTGGTTGCATCTATTTATCATGGTGAGTCACGGTAGTACAAAAAGGCAAGCCAACCCACACAGACACATCTGAAGCCTCTGCTGCATCATGCCCACTGACATTTCAGTGGTCAGAGCAGTCAAGCCCAGTCATTGGGGCTGTAGTATATATTTCACATATACTAGCAGGAGGCATGAACACGACACAAACAAAGGAGTGAAAAATCAGCAACAATCACCAATGCCATAGTAGTGATAGTGTACAGTAAGCATTATTTTTCCAAATATGTGTTGTTCACTTATGCAGTCTAAAAGCCTAAGTAAGTACTTTAAAAAGCATGAGCCTACTCAATCAGTTCACAGTTGGATACTGGAAACTCTAATCCTATTCCTAGCACAATGTCAGGTATGAAAGAGACACACAACCAATATTTACTCAATTAATTTCTTCAGTGAAGAGGAATTGAGAATTTCCTTACATGATTCCTTAATGGATATCAGACACTGATGGGGACTTCTCTACACAGTTTGTGTCCTCCCTGAAGTCACAAAAGATGATTTGAAAACCCAGTCAAAAACTTTTCAGCGTCCCTAGACAGTGGGCTCTGAACCAGGCAATGTCTGAAGTGATTAAAAAAGAATTATCACCCTCAAGGCCTCTATTAATAAGCACGCTAGAGTTCAGTCATGTCTTCTGTGGCTTATCACACAAAGCCGCACATTACATCAAGAAGAGAAACAGAAGCTGAGCTTTTCCCTTCTTGTAGATAGACCCCACCAGCAAGCCAGATATGCTCCTCTAGTGGCCACTTCTCTGTTGCTTTTCTCATTTTTATTTTGAAATTTCCTTTAGGCATCAAAGTCTACAATATCTGAAGAGTTGAATTAGTTAGGTGATTGAAAAAGAAACTGTTGATTCTTTATTTGCTGATTGTATTCATGGAAAAAGAATTTTTACTAAATTTCCCAGGGCATTTAGATTGCTCACTCTGAGGTCCTATTAATACAGCATAAAACGTATTCTTCTGTATCTTACCTACATAGTAGCAGTGAAGTTTCAACTACAAAGATGCCTGCCAATTATCTCCTGCAAAATAATTTCCAAATATGACAAGGGCATCAGCCATCCTCTCAAGCCTGTGAAATTTACTTCTTCCTTCACCCTGGCTACATTGTCTCCTTGTATTACTACCTGCAAGGGCAGATCAGGGTTTTGTGGAGCCTGAGGTTTATGTAACTAGGGAGAAGGCTCTTTATAAAGAAAATACTGTAAATCACAAATACAACATTAGATTAATAAAAAGCCTTCAGATGAGGGGCCCTGAAAATTTAAGCTATCTTAACTTCCAGATTAATCTACTTATGCTCCTCTTGTAAATAGGATTGCCAGATTCCCAGTTAAATTTAAATTTCAGATAAACAACAAAAACTACTTTATTACATATGTACAGTCTTTGGAATGTATTTATACTAAAAATTATTCTGTTTATATGAAATTCATATTTAACTGTGCATTCTATATTTTTATTTACTAAAGCTGGCAACTCTACTCAAAAGATGAAGAGTAAAGCTATATACCCAAGTCACCAAAATAAACCCATCAGTACTCACATGGGTCTCCTTGAGCCTTCTCTGACTTTCCTAGATAATTAGCCTCATGATCCTTGTATTAATAAATATTTTAGAATTGAGTTTTTATTCATCCTTAGAAAATAGTATGGATTTCAAGCTAATCCCCACATATAAATAAAATTCTATATGGAAGGGATACAGCGCAAATGGATGTTTCTAACTCAAAGATAACTTTGGTAGCAGACTGTGATGATTTGAAGTAAGTGCTAACAGATGGTCACACTGAAGAAAACGAATTTTGTCATATTCAACTTCCCTTAGTAATGGCCTTTATGGTCAAGATGTCCTTCATAATTTGTTACCCAGACCCTCCTACTTATATTTAATGTTCTTACTCTTTCTTTAACAGAATAGGAAATATCCTTCATTAACATATGTCTCTCTAGGCTTGAACGCTACTAGGTCCTTCTTCTTGGGCTGCTTTTCTCCAAGTAAAATAATCTCCATTGCTTTTGTGTTTGCTCCAGGAAATGTCTCCCAAAACTTTTCTACAGCTAACTCTTCTTCACATACAAAGCTCCTTTCCTACATCTCAAGATACTTTGGTCTTGAAGTCTGACTGCAGGTTAGATTCCAAGGAAGACCTAAAGTCAATATCAAAAATAATTTGATAATAATCTCATAAATCTGAGTTTCTCTGCTATTTTTGTACATGTTTTGGGAAACTAAAAGTATATTTCAATTTGTTTTTGTACTGACCAAAATATGGAAAACTTCTCAGAAAAATGAGGATAAGGAGTACGGTTTTATGAACTGTATATGAACTATATGAATATATGAACTAAATAACTAAAATTTTTGTGAATGAGTCCCATGCTTAATAATTTAGGTTGGATATGTATTCAGATGCACAGAGTAAACATTTAACTAAAAAAAGACGCCAAAGGCTAATTCAAAATTATTAATAGGACTGGAAATGTTATTGAAATTAACACAAATTTCAATATCTACTTTCAATAGCAACAACTTTGAAAGCAATACACTATTTATAAGTTCTTCTAGTGTTTTTAAAAGGCTTACCTTTTATAATTACAAACTATTTTTCTTCATATGTGGATAGGAAAAGTAAAAGTACCTATTTCACTTGCGGTGTTGTAGTAATTAAATGAGAATGTATTTAAGACATAACACAATGACTGTAATATGGTAGGCACTCAATATGTATTTCCTGTCATTATGATCAAGCCAAAAAAAGTTACCAAATATATATTAAAAAGTTACCAAATATATATTAAAAAGTGATATTCTTTTCTTTTTTCTTCCTCTGAGTTTCTTTTTTGCTTTTTAAAATTTCTTTCTTATGCTTCAATCTTCATGCTTTATTCTCAAGTATTTAATAGTTGTTAGTATAAATTTAGACAATTTTAAATAGGGGAGACCAGAAATTTGTATTTGATCCATATTTTTATATCTTACAAATGTATATAACATAACTTCAGAATTCCTAACAGTACAATAGCTACATTTCTATTACACAGTACTGTCATTCCAATGTTAATAATCAAGATGATTTCAAAAATACTTGGTGCTAAGTATGATATTGTTTAAATGTTTAATCTTAAAATGAAGTGAAATCTATGCCTCCATAACTTTTATCCATAGCTATTAGTTCTGCCCTCTAAAGAAGCAGCCCATCTCTCTTGCGTAGAATAATCTAATATGATCTTCCTTCTGGCATCTCAGGTACCTAAAAGTGTCTCTGGTAATGGTCCACATCAAGTCATTTCTTCTCATTTAGATTACTTTATTTTATAAAAAATTAAGAATCTACAATGTACCAAGAGAGATTCTACACGCTAAAAACAAAAATAAAAGACTGAAACATAATCCCCACTTGCCAAAACATGAGATTTAAAAGACAGAGAAATATAAGATAAAATCATGGAATCAGTACAGTCCTAGGAATAAAGGTCACCTGGCCTTGTCATTCCTCATAATTATAGTTCAACCTTTCAGTTTCCTTAGGACTTTTTTTTTACATCCTCCAGCACATTGTTTCTCAACCAGAAGTGATTTTGCTACCTAGTGGATATTTGGCAATGTCTGCAGATATTTTTTATTGTCACACTGGTTTGAGAATGGTAGAAATTCTATTGGCATCAAGTCAGGGATACAATGCACAGAATAGAAAAAAAAGAATCATCTGGTCCAAAATGTCAGTACAGTTCTAAAGCTGAGAAACTCTGCCTAGCTTGCTTAATGTCCTCTGTAAAATG